>NC_092871.1:23776862-23783974 GCF_032062135.1 Pyxicephalus adspersus
AAAAAATAAATTGTATCTGTTGATAAGTTTGGTTCTGTTGCATTGAAAGTCCCTTTGAATTCTCATTTTCAGAGTGAGAATGAATTTTTCAAGTACCGTAGTTGTTTGGCAAGACTACTCTCTTCCCAATGTTGTGCTAAATTTGTACCCAGTAAAATCACTTATTGCATTACTACTTTATATTAGTCTTTCCCAATCAGTATTCCATAAGACATAAGCCTGTGGGGTCTTTTTTCCCAATGACCTTCAGGGGTATTCATATAACTGGCCCCAAATTGAATGAGGATTTTTCCCCTTGATCCACAATGGAATAGGCATCCTTCCAACTGACCACCAATGTAAGGTACATTATTTTCAGCTACCACCAATGCTTTCAATTGACTACAAGTTTAAAAGACAGCTCTCCTACATTCCATCAAGACATAACAAATAAAATCAATTATGGAACTGTTTTACATTCTAGAAAACATAGCAGCAATTCTTAAGCCAGAAAGATGACTTAATATACTTTAAAATGTAGTGTGTTTTTATAATTGTATCCATTCAGAATAATTAATTGTGGTAATGTACAGAACCAAAATTAGAAAAAAGTTGTCTGTGTCCAAATATTTATGGACCTAACTGTAAAATACCAGCCATTAGGTGTGGCACTGGGCACTTTTGGCATTGGCCGTAGGAGTCACTCTTCTCTCCTTACCTGTTCAATTCATAGAGGGTCATATGGAGATATAGGGAAGGTCTTAAAGCTGTGCATTAACATTAGACAATCATATAATGCTTTACAGTAGCTTTGCACATTGCTTGCCAAAAATAACAAAAAAACAAGCATAATTAACAAGGATAATGGTTTGAGATTCAATTTCACCCAAAACATCTATTAAATCAACTAACATACCACCCAGTGGTTTCTTTTGTAAGATTTATTTACTAGTGCTTTCACATTTACCCTTTTGGCCAATGCTATTATAAGGGGTAATTCTCTCCCTGTTACAGTTCATTGTATACAATGTAGAATACAATAGGTGAGAACACAAGAACAGCTTGTGTTGATGGGCTTTGGACTTGTATTAATGGCATCAATTTGAAATGCTACTGAGATCATTCAGAATTCATTGACAGATTCATTTTACCTGCAGTTAACCTCTTTCTGACCCTTAGACTTGTATAGGAATGCAAAACTCTCCTGGAAAAAGGCCCCCTATTACATCCTCCAAGGTGTGACAACAACCAAATACCAGGCGGCAGAGTCAGGAAATATAAAAGGAAGATCATCTGCAGTTGTAATATTACTTTTGGTTAGAGTGACCCATAGATCAGGGTAAGATACTACCTAATGTTTACATACAATGTGATTGTATAATAAAAATATGCATTGGATTACAAATCAAATGACAGATCAAGTCAAGTAACATAAAAAAACACATATCAGGCAATACATGTACATGTAATTAAAAGTAAGATAAAGGTAACTTTTCCAGGGGGTGCTTTCTAAACACTGACTTTAAAAAAGAGATACAATTAATACAAAAAGAATAAACTGGGTTTAACGCTAGATATTATCTGTTTTAAAATAAAGCAGATCTACTGTCCAAAAATAAAAAGATAGTAATTGACTCAATTGATTAAAAGATAAAAAAATCAGCCTTTTTTGCAATATTTACCTGCTGCATGGGAATGAAGGAGGCTAATACCTTGTAATACAATTAGATAATTAAAGTGCTTGCATTTAAAAGAAATCCATTATTGGTTTATTCACTGGTGAGGAGTCTTCCAGGTTCATGTGTTTTAATGGCAGTAATATATTTTCAACCAGGGAATGTTTCAGCGAATGCCAGATTTACTGTTTTATAAATAGATCCCAATAGTTCAGCTTTAGATGAAATTGACACAGTATTACCTGTGAGAGAGATCACATTACTCCTGGTGATGCCTTCATTTTCATTTTTGCCCAGAAGGATGACACCATCTTTGTTTCTTTTATTATCCAAGCTAATTATTCACTTTTAGAACTAAGATGTTTCATGTGCTGTTCTGTGATTGCTCGTGCAATCCATAGGCTTTGTGCATTGTGATTTGTGTGTAAACACAATCTAGATCATCTGCTGCTGCCTGCCAGGCAACTCCAAAATTTATTGTTTTAGACATTCAGTATTACATTGAGAGTTGGGGGTTATGGGCTGCATTTCAAGATTAAGTTTGGTTGGCTGTAGGTTAGGTTAAGTGTTGGGTGGTAATTGGAGGTAAGTAGTTTATTTTATTGATTTGGCTTTGGGGCTCAGGGTGAAATAGTGCATAAACCATTTAGGAAAATGCAACCTTTTCATTATCCCCCTACCAAATACCATATATATTTGAAGATAAACCAATCCAAATATAAACCAAGGTAGTTGTTTTTACCTAAAAATACAGAGAAATGCTTTCATTCGAGTATAACCTGGAGCACACAATGCAGCTAACAGTGCTAACACTCAAAATAGTAATCAACAGAAATGGCAATAAAAGTAGTATAAATAATACATACATAGTGTGTTATTTCTAAAACTTATTTAAAAGGGGGAAACATAAACTCACATGGGTTCAGTCTCTAAATACTTTGTCTCCCTTTTCATGGGGTAAAGTATTTTGTATTCATACAGCAAGAGTTTGTTGCACACTTTACAAGAGGACACAGCACCAACCACCAGAGTGACTTGAGAATAAACCAAGCAAAAAAAAAAAAAATCTTGGTTTATGCTCTTTAATTTTTCCCCACCTTGGACAGGCCTTTTTTTAGGCTCCAGTGTTGTTATATGCCAAGGAGCCACATGCTTCCCTATACCTAAAAATATTGGGCAGTTTTTTCATTCATGACCGTTGAAAAAAGAGGTGGGCAGAATTGGGAAAGTGGGCATGGCCTATAAGGCAAATCACAGGTTTACTTTTGGTGTAGAGGTCTGTAGAGTAAATTTGCTTGTAGGTTTCCTTTTTAAGAGTCACTGGATTAGGGCAGTCATACCAGAAAATAAATGAATGAGAGATTGCTTGTTTTTTGTTACTGTGCTGTACCCATTCTTATCAAAATAAACTCAGAGTTTTCACAGAATTCCAAACTAAATCTGCAGAAACAATTTGCATTTCCTTGCAGAATTAATATAATAACAAATTATAAAAGATTACTGCCAAAAGATTACTACTCAGTTCACAGGAGTCTGATGAATATGGCATTTTAACCTACGTCTTTAAAACACTTCAATTAACATATGGCAGGAACAATCACTAATGGACTGGATATATGAATGAACAAATCAACGAATGAAGGAATAAACAAAAAAAAATGAATGACACAGCAATTTTGCCTATCCTGTTCAATAGGCTTGACAAAATGTACGTAACAAATTAGAAATGAATGGTTCAGTAAATCCAAATGAAAAGAACTATTGTGGAACAAATATGCTATAAAACATTAAGCATTTATATTTTTGAACGATTTTTCATTTTTCAATTTAAATAGCGCTGACATCTCACCAACAGTAAAGCTGTGTTGTATTTGCCACAGTTCCAAACTGACAGTAATAAAAACTGGAGAAAATTAGAAAACAAACTGCTCTGTTTTAATAGTACCATGGATTTATGTTCATGATTTAGTTCTTACAAGTTTTAGCTGAAAGAAGTAAAGAATGGATCAATAAGTGTAGGATTCCCTGGTTGACTTAATCTACATCACCCACTTTTTGTGGCTTAAAGGGAAATGATAATGATTTTTGTTCTTTCTATTAGAAAGTGTAAAAAGTCTACAGTGTGTTTTTTTTATCATCTATATATAATTCTTTTTTTACAAAAACACTCAATGCATAACTAAGAATGAGCGAACACCTGGAAGTTCGGGTTCGCCGGGTTCGGCTGAACATGGGTTTAAAGTTCGGGTTCGGGTACCCAAAAACGTAAAGTTCGGTACACAAGTGTCGGTGCACCCACTGGACCTACTCTCTCAGAATTTTCTTGTGACAACTAGGACATAAAGTTATAAGATTTCTAAAGGTGTTCAGTTATCATTGAAAAAGGAGGTGAGTTGTAGGGATGAGCGAGAATGCATTCAGTCGTGCAGCCCTGGGATTCCTCCTGTTTGTGATCCTCAACACTAGAGGTTAATTAACCTCCAGTGCCCCGGGATCGCAGTGGATTTTCAGGGCTGCATTCGTTCATGCAGCCCTGTGAATCCCCCTGTTTGCTATTCCCGGCACTAGAGGGTAAATTGGGACAAGTCTCCTCATTCAAAACCTCTAGTGCTCTCTGATTGGCGGAGGAAAACTTTCCTCAGCCAATCAGGGAGCACTAGAAATTTTGAATGCGGAGACTTGTCCCCATTTAACCTCTAGTGCTGGGGATCACACACTGAGCTGATCAATAAATGCAGCCGGTGCTGCATTCACTGATCAGCACAGCCCATGATCTTTTTTTTTTTTTTTTAAATTCGATATTGTTTGATGAATTTACACTGGCCGTTTTGGCTTACAATTTTGGTAAGCGAGAACAGTGGAATTCGCCGTGAGATCGAGTTTTAAAAACTCGCTCGCTCATCCCCAGTGAGTGGAACTCTTTTGGTGAAGGCAATAAATTCAGGATTTCTCATTGTAGAGATTTTCCAAATCTCCTCAATGGTGTTTTAACCATTCCCTGCCAAAGGGAAATTAAAAAAAGTAATGACACTCCAAAGCCCAACTTTCCACTCCTCTTTCACTTTCCACTCACAGAAAAGAACCTTTTTTCTATTGGAACACACTTTGCAGTTTTCTGACCAAGTAAGTGCATGATGCCCAGGTATCTGATCAGGTCTTTTTTAGTTGAAGGTCGCCCTCTAGGGATCCCTTCTAGGGATATTTTGTGTGGTTGATTTTTCTACTGTTTGCTTTTTGCACAATGGCATTGAGGTTAGTGGTCTGATTGTCATAGGAAAAATGACTCTGTGGCTTGGTGACGAGGGGAACACTGTTGAAGCTGAATTAGAATACACAGCACAGTTTGTATGCTTTTCTTCTGCTTGCTCCTGACCGCATTCGATTGCATCATAACTATCTTGTTTCTTTCTCCACTGTCCTGTACATCAATATGAACTTCTACCTTTAACACCACTGCATCAATGCACACATCTGTCCTCCCTACCATTCTTCTATTGGCACCATTGCATCAATGCACACCTTTGCTCTTGCCTGACTTTGACACCACTTCATCAATATGCACTTTTCCCATTACTCCATCATACACTTGTGCCACCTTGCTCATGTCAGCAGCACACTGTCCCACATTTATATGCAGTGTGGTTGGTCCATTAGATAGCACTCATGCCTTCACAGCACTGTGATTCCTTGTTCAGATCTCATCCAATGCACTATCTGCTTTGGATTGGGATGCCATGACAGTGTGGGTTTCCTCCAGAGAGCTCAGAATTGGCTTCACTATTTGGGAAGCGGACACCCTGTACCAGCCAGAGCACACATATATGTGCTTTCCCCTGTCTTCCATCTATATCGACAATGCATTTTGTATGAAACTTGGTTGGTTATTCTGAGAGCCTTGAGTATCTCCTGCTTTTCATGGTTTTAAGAGCTTTGGTAGGAGAAGTTGCCTGCCATTATTCATTATCTGTATGAGAATTTCTTTGCCATCAGTCTATGTACTTTATTGGTTATGCTTCCATATCTCTTGAAAAAGCAGTTCAAAATGGCGAAACGCGTTGTGATCTATTGGTTCCTCTAACTCCTGATCAAAACCTATTTGATGAAACAGATATGTAAAGCATATCATTTATGACTGACTGATGGTATTTCAATGTATGTTAAATCTTGTGTCTATTAGTGTATATATTTCAAATAAAAACTTTTTTTAATTTGATTCCAACTATCAAGGTAAAAAGAGATAATTGTTAAAAAAGGAACTTGCATTTTACTCATATTTTTGTGTTTTCTGGAGACGCCTTTAAAATCCTTTCATTTTCTTTATATTGCATAATTTGAAAAGATTTGGATTGGCATCCACTCTTCTGTAAGTGGCAATTAGGTATAAAAATTTATATTTTGATATATTGTTTTTTTGAAAATTTATAGCATCCAAAAAATCTCTGAGTTTCACATTTTGTTGCTAAAATTGGTTTATTGAAATCTGGAACTTTGTATACTTCTTCTAAACAGGGCATGTAGTAAAAGGCATGGAGGGGATTGATCTATTCACTTCTATGTGTCAATTTTTGAGACTAAGCTATTGTGCTCTATAAAAACAAGTCAGCATTTTCCCAATGTTAGGCTACAAAACATGAGCAAAAAAAAAAGAGCTTCTATATTTCTGCTATACCCCTTCAAGACAGTAAAAGAACCACAACACAATGATAAGCTCATCTTTCTGTCACTCTACTTACTCTTCCTTCAACAGATTCCTTGTGATGCTTCTCCTTCCCCCTCTCTGAGCTCTGCTGTGCAGGAACTGTAAGAAGCTGCTATCAAGTCAAATTTGGCTAATTATACTTCATGCATTAAAAAGTATATTTAAGTATGCATTATTGATTACAGAGCTTCATTTATTTGTTTCTTTCATATCTGAAGAGAGTTCAGCTTTAAATGCCTGTAGTTATAAGGGGAAAATCAGACCTGCAGGATTAATCATAGTTACATAGTTACATAGTAAGTCAGGATGAAAAAAGACATAAGTCCATCAAAATCAACCAATAGAGAAATAAACATATTCCAGATATAAAACCCTATAAGACATAGTTGACCCAGAGGAAGGCAAAAAAAAAACCCTGGTACAATTTGCTTTCTGATTCCATGAGGGAATCGGATGTTCCCTGGATCAACAGTCCCTGTTATCTTTACTTTAAAACTTTAATTCCCAGTTATGGTCTGTGCTTCCAGAAATTATCCAGCTTTTTTCTTAAAGCAATCTATAGTAGTTGCTAAAACTACTTCCTGAGGGAGCTGATTCCACATTTTCACAGATCTTACAGTGAAGAATCCCTTCCTTACCTGAAGCTTAAACTTCTTTTCCTACAGACGCAAAGAATGTCTTCTTGTTCTTTGTAATGATCTCAAAGTGAATAATTGGGAAGAGAGTTCTCTTTATGGACCATTTATATATTTATACAG
>NC_092871.1:23786041-23810976 GCF_032062135.1 Pyxicephalus adspersus
GATAATATTGACTGGGTGGAAAAATCAAGGATCATGATGACAGCTCTGTAGCAAGCACTTTAAAATAAAATCAGTAATCAAGGTTCCCCTATGTCTTTATTGCAGAGGTCTTCAGATTATTTGAGGCCCCTGGTGTTTTCCTTTCCACCATAAGAACAACTGAATTATGTGTACAGATTGCTCTATGTGTGCTGGGGAAAACCATATGTTATGAAATACAGCGCTCTATTAAGAGATCTGACAGAGCTTTAAGGGTTCAGTCTACTTCTAAATGGCATTTTGAAGATGTGTTTTGTTTAATCAATCATGTCTGACAAAGCTGACAGCACAAAGTAAATCACACGGTACAACTATATAGAGCCACTTAGATGTAAACCACTTATATTGTTATTTACACATCTGACAAATATATATATATATATATATATATATATATATATATATAATTTCACTGAACCATAACCGGCAGAGGATTAAAGGTTGTCTGAAAGAGTTACATTGTGTTCTCCTTGATAAATGATCAGCCTGTATGTACTCAGAATAAGCTATTTTATTTAATTTATCATTTTGAAGATGTCATGTGATTGGCTGATCATCCAATAGGAATACTTGTGATCAATGGATTGAGCACCTTAGAGATTAGACTTCAGAGAGCTGTTGAGTCCTTATTTCTTTCTTTCTCACACCACATCTGTCTCCATACTTTTACATACTATACAGAGTTTGCAGTTAGACACTGACTTCTTCAAGATTCAATAGGGTTTATTTTACTACTATAGACATATAGTCTGTTCACATAGCATAGTGAATTATCCCCTTGCAATGGGTATTTCACTTAGCTTAGTAAATTAAATGAAGCTCCACTAACGTCAACCATCTAAACCCTGCTTTTTTTTACATTTAATTGCACATAATTGGCTATTGTTTGCAAAGTGAACTATCCCCTTGCAAGGTGATACTTTACCTTGGAGCGGAACTAAACTAAAAATAACTTACCTTTAATCCTGCTGATCTGTCTATCCTTTAGGTGGTTTCTTCAATCAGGTCCTGCGTAATCCTGTTATCCTTCTTCAGCCCGATGCGGAGGAAGCGCCAGGTGCCACCCAATCTTGTACTGCGCATGTGTGAGATTGGCATTGTTTTCTCCCAATAAAGATAAGACATGAGAGATTAGGCATGCGCAGAAGGAGCAGCCCAAGCCTCTTGGGATGCGTGATGTATGTACCACGGGAGGCTCTGTGCTCCCATTCATTGTCTTGATCACCGCAGTGTATAGTGCAATTATAACATATTACATATAGAACCATGCATTCCAAATATAAAGCTGTTTCAGGCATTTTGCCAATATGTGCGATATAAACCAGTGGTTCTGGATGTACATAATTCCTTTATTTAGAATGGGTACATATAATGTATGGGTACATACATTTAGAATGATACATGTAAATAACTACTGTTCTAAGAAGGATTCACTGTGCAATGAACACAAGCTGCAATGCTTTTTGTTCTTTTAGTTCTATCTGCTTCCTATTAAGCTAGGCTCTATAAAAAACAGTCATGCAGCATTTTCTCCTGGAGGTTCCACAGCCAACAATAAGCCCCATCCCTCTCCTATGAGAGCTCCCAGATCAAACTCATTGAAGATACTCTTCCCAGTGTAGTAATCCCATACAGCCTTTATTACCTGGTCTACCTTCCCCTGAGGAAACCCAAGTGAGTGAAACGCGTCAGAACATTTGAAACACAAAACATATGGACATATATGGACTTGCATAAGTCTTAGAAAATACTTTGTCTAGCTGGTCACCCCAACTACGCCCACCAAAAGTAGTGGAATTGGGGTCTGAACAACTCTCAGTGTTTACTTTATCACTATTTGTTTGTTTATCATGTGTGAAATGTTGCCAATATAACCTTGCTACAAAACCTCTACTGTTCCATTTATTCTGTTCAAACTTTAAAGTTTATAAAGAAGTATAAAAGAACCATTATGAAGAAATGTTAAAACAAGATACTAAATACACAGCCATGTTTGCACTTTTACTTAACTTTTTTCTTCAACATATTCTTTTATCAAGTGACATATTAATATTGACTTTACAAAGTACATCTGAGCACAGTCGATGCATTATACAACTGACACAGGACATGATATCATTTACACAGAATACAATAAATGCAACTTAATCTGAACGGGCAAACCATATGAAATGGAAGAGATATTCTCAACAAGATCATTTTATTACAAGGTGATCTTATTTCAGTCAACATGATTGATGTATCTACAGAAACACACTGGAGCCAGGTAAAATTTATGGGATTATCCCCATGCTTATGCATTTTGTGGCTGAATTTTACTGGGGAATGGGAAGTAAATTATGGACCTATTATTAGGATGTCTGCTGGTGAAGGTCATTGCTCTGCAGCCTGAGAAGAAGCATCAAATTGCCACCATAACATATGTATGGGACTGAAGCAAGTACAGTTCTTCTTACAAACATTAAGGGTTTGATTCCTAAAGGGGCGATCCATCTGATTGCCATGAAAATGGGATCAGCTAAGATAGACTTAATTTATCCATTTTACTATATATGGGCACTTTTATAGTTACAGTATATTATTAAAGAAGCAAACAGTAATTGGCTATGCAGATGGCCAAATTTATGGGGGGCAGCATTATCACCCTTGGAAAGGAGTTTTATTAGTCTACAGGACACAGCCTACCTCCTCTCCTCATCTTCAATCCACAGAAACAGCTGACAATCTGATAACAATGCATTCCACAGGAAAAAAGCATCTAACAAAACTTCTTGTAGGATCAACAGGTTGTTTCTTTGAACAGATAGAACAAAACACTTTCAACGTTAACAATTCAAAAAGCAGCAAATTAGAGGAGTTCAGTGTTAGAGTTTACATATGCTTGAAAGTAATCTTCAACTATCAAGAAAATGTAGCTCTATCTATACTGAGAATGTTATATTGAATTACTTGTTATTTGTTTATGTTTCTTCAGGCATGCATCCCATCCCCGGAGATTAAAATCTAGGGTTTAAACGTTTATTATAAAGAAAGATGAGCAAGAATCATATACCATTGTAATTCACACCTGTTCTATTTTCATTAAATGCCTTTCACAAAGCTCAGCAGACTCTATAACCAGTGCATAGCATATCAACCACACATTGCAATCAATATTGCTGCATTATTTATCCAGACCATTAGTTTTGTTAGAATTGTGCAGCATTGGAGTCCCAGGGTAGCTGGACTTTTCCTAACGCATGTGTTATTCTAAGTCGTACTTTTGTTATTCTCAAAACAGGTTGGAACATATGGTAGAACCATGTTTAAGCCAAAAAAGAACCTTAACAATAGACTTACAAACTTGATGTTTAAATTATTTATGAGCTTAAGTTTTGTAAGTATTGGGTTCTTATCCCAGGTACAGAACTGGACACTGTGTGCATACAACCTCAGCACTCAAATGAACAGGGGAATTTTAGGCAATGTTACTATTTACTAATAGAGGAATATGCAGAAAACAAATAAATAATATTATTAATCATTGAAATGAATAATTAAAAATAACTGCAAATCAACCAGCAATAACTCACTGGTGTAAGGCCCCGGTCAGCACCAGTATTCACAAGACGCCAATCCCCCAATCTAACGCCGCAGTCTTCGCCTATAGCAAGCCCCCGCTCAGCCTCGGTAGGTTGCATCTCCTAGCACTCGGTCGCCTATAGCAAGCCCCCGTTCAGCCTCAGGAGGTTGCGCCCCCCAGCACTTGGTTGCCGTCAGTGCGCAGAGGATGGTGTGAGGGAATGGGCCGGCATATGACCAGAAGCCCACAGATAAACAGTACAAGAATAACCAGGTAATCCAGAAAACAAGCTGAAGTCAAACACAGGAGATCAATCCACCAAACAAGGTACAGCAGAGACAGAGGTCAGTCCAGGCTGAGTAAAAGTGAAATGTCAAGGAACAGGAAATGGTCAGCAACAGTAAAACACAAAAGATTCTCTTTTTTTTTCTTACATTTTTTTAGAGTATAAACAGCTTACTTACAAATAAAAGAAAAAAAAGTCCAAGAGTACAAATAATAGAAACAGATACACAAATTACAATAAAGTACCAAAGCAGAACAGAAAAGTTGCATACATTTTGCATATTCAAATTAAAGAATCAGGGCACATTTTTTCCAAAAACTAAAAGTCTATGAGGCTAAAGTAACAAAGTTTGTTTTGTAGAAGAAAAAGGAACATAAAGTCAATTTTGTAGCAGAAAAAAGAACATAAAGTCCATTCCTGAAAGCAAAGTATAAAGTCAGTTTGTAAAGTAAAACAAAAGTCCATTTTCCAGAGTAAAAAACAAAAAAACAAAAGCCTCTGCTAAAAGAACAAAATTTCCCCTTTTCCTAGGTAAAGATACATATGAACAAGAACCAAGATTATCTTTTGAACAGGTAAGTACATAGCTTTTTCCAACATATACAGAACATTTATACATATATTTGTGAATATAACCAAAAACCATTTTCACAAACACAACAAGGTATGTAAATGTTTGCTTTCCAATTTCACAAGAAAAACAAAAAAACATATTTTGGCAAATACACAAAAAAGAAATGACACCAGTGTATTCCACATATACATTCCCCAGGTTCTCTGGGCTTCTAGTTTACCCATTTTTTTGCAATCAAATAAAAAGAAATCAAACATTTTGCTCATGGCATACTTACATACTTACTCTGGCATACTGGCATACTTAATACACTCCTTTTCATTTATAAAATCATCTTTGTACAAGAAAATGTTTCTTTTCCATAAAGCCAATTTAAGGCAATTTAAAGAAACCCAAAGTAGCTTTTTCTTCTCTACTGAGAAGGAAAGAGGAGGATCGTACATGACAACCTGGTCGTCAAGTGTTTGAAGGCCTGTTAAAAATTTCAGCAAAGGCCCCGCTGACCGCCACACAGCCCTTGCATACGGGAAATTCCAGAAGAGACAAAACCCCTCCTATGCTGAAAGGCACACAGGAGCAGTTTTTCCAGATTTGTGATGACCTTTCTGTAGTAAAAGTGGGTACAAGCGTAATTTCCTCCTCCGTTTTGATGAATTTCCTAGTTTAGTTTGCATCCAATAGAGTATTTTGGTCCAGGTTTTGTAGGCTCCAGGAACAGATACATTTTTCCAAAATTGTGCACGGTTTTGGAGGAATGATGAGTGCTGTAACTGTTTGGGGTGGTTGGTACCATCCTCTCCTCCTAAACAGATGACCAGCTGCCTACTTGAGAAAATATGACCATTTGTTAGATTTGGTTTGGAGGCACTTGAAGCAGAGGGAGAAAAACTGGACCAAAAAAGATCTTAATATCCGGGAGGTCTTTACCCCCATTTGCCTTGCTTTTGTGCACAATTGACCTTTTAATTTTTTCAACAGTTGAGCTCCAGAAATAATAAAGAAAATATGTTTTTGGGAGGTAGGTAGAAGGTAATTTTTTTAATTATGAAGAGCGAGGGTGGATAGACAAGGTTTAGGTATTGTAACTGAGGCAGAATTATTGATTTTACAACCAGCACTTTACCTTCTAATGTTACGCTACATAGTTCCAGAGTTTAATTGTTTGGCTTATCTTTCCTTGGACAATGCTCCAGCTTTGGTGCCCATTGTTTTGATGGTCAAAAAACACTCCCAAAATTTTGATAGCTTGACACGATGGTGCGATTTTTAGATGTTGAAGCTGCCATTGGCCAAGATAAAGACATTTACACGTGCTGATTTTTAGCTTGAATCTTGAGCCTGTGCAAAAAATTTCAGTGTTTAGAACAGATCTGCTGAGAGCAGCCTCTGTGGTACAGAGGACAGTAACATTGTCTATGTATGCGCAAATATTGGCAGACTGACCACCACCCCGGGTTATAGGGATTCCCCGGATTACCTTGTCCTTTCCTATTGATGACAGTAGTGGTTCCAAGGCACAGATAAATAGAAGAGGAGAGAGAGGGCATCCTTGTTTAGCTCCGGACTTGAATTGAACATCATCTGATAAGAAGCCATTGACCAAGACTTTGCTAGAAGCACCACTGTAAAGATATTTGATTTGGTTGATTAGTGTAACAGGAAAATCCATTTTTTCAACACTTTCCACAGATAGAAATGTGAAACTTTATCAAACGCTTTTTGGAAGTCTGAGGACAAAAAGGACAATTTTTGCTTTCTCTTGTTTGAGTACCATAGCACATCTCCCAGTAAATTTAGACCATCATGTGCATTTCTACCAGGGATCCCACAGACCTGATCACCCTGGATAACTTTATCAACAACTTTGACTCTATTTATCAGAATCTTGGAGTAGATTTTATAATCCGTGTTGAGCAAGGTTATAGGATGCCAGTTCTCCAGGTCTGATAGGTCACCTTTTTTAGGGATCAGAATGATGAGGCCTCTTAGCCAGGAGTCCAGAGGCTGTTAGATGACAAAACTTCTCGGAAAATCAGACACAAATCATTTTTCAGGAGATCCCAAAATGACAGATAAAATTCAATTGGCAAACTATTATAACCTGGACATAAAGCTCTTGATGATAGCTAATAGCTCTTTTCAGATCTTCAGAAAAGATTTGTAGGTCAACATGATCTAATTTAGGCTCCAAGGCACCCACAACCTCCTTGGTGATGGTTGGATCTATCTCCTTTTCTCTAAAGAGCTCTGAGTAGATACTCTGGGCCTCCTTTAACATGTCAGATATCGTGACCTTATGCTTGATTTTTTGTATGTTTTGTTTCTGATTGCTTTTTTAAAAAAAAAAACCTGGAGCATTTTTCGTTTTTTTTTTCCTAATTTTTCCACTTTTGCATTGTAAATAATTTGTCTCGCTTGATGGCCTCTGCTATTTCATTTTTTAAATTATTAATTTCCTCCTCCATTGGGATGCCATTTTTGCTAAACTTGATAAACGTTTGGAGGTGTGTGTTTAGCCTCTGGAACCATTTTACTTTCCTTTTTGCTTCCTGTATTCCTTTCTGGATAAAGAAGGACCTAGTTCTCTTTTTGGTGTTATGTCACAAACTGATGAGGTTGGGAAATTTGCATATGTCCCTCCGCCATGACTTGTATGCTAATGTGTGTTGTGTTTTCATCCCAGGATCTTCTAGAAGAGAGGTATTTAGCCTCCAGATCCCTTGTCCCTTGGATGTAATTGATAATTTTAGATGAATGTACTATCACTTATGATCTGAGAAAATGTTGTTTTGGAATATGATTTTTCTTGGAGTGATAGAGCGATGGCAAAAACAAAAGTCAGTGTGGGACGTACTTATATTGCTGAACCATGTATACCCAGGATCATTTGGATGTAACTTTTTCCAGACCTTCTGCAACTCGAGATCAGCCATTATGTTTTTTAGCTGTTCAGATGTTTTATCGTGCCTCCTTGTTCTACAGCCGGCTCGCTTTTCACCTGGCAATATGAAGTTAAAATTACCACAAACAATTGCAGGGGAGGAACCTGGAATGACGAACTGTATGGTATTAAGCAATTCAGCGCGCTCATTTTTCTCCGGGGAGCAGTAAATATTAAACTCCCTGAGTTCCTCCCCCCTAAATTTTTCCTTCCTCCTAAATTTAAATACCTCAATAAAATTTTAATAAATGATGAAAAGGTGACTTTGTTCCCCTTTTCAAGGATACCAATACCTGTAGCTGAATTTCCATTGTCCCCTGACCATACTGAAGGGCCGTGAGTCCAGGATTGTCTGAGATGTTCATATTTTGTACTCCTGAAGACAAAAAATTTCACAGTTAATTCTACTTAAATAGCTGCCCTCAATACAAAGCTTTTCATACCCCTGACATTCAGGAAACAAAATTTAAACTTCCCCATTTTCAGAGTGGTAGGACTCTATACAGACACTGGGTGCTGAACTGAAAGGTTCCTCATCTGAGCTGGTCAAAGGTGGAATTGCCGCAAGTGGAACCTGTTGACTCAGTACGGTCAACTTCTCAATGAGACCTGAATAAGGTTCCTGGTCACTAACCTGTGCTGATACGCCAACTGCAGCAGACTTTTCACTGCAGCTGCGCTTAACTGTGGTTTCTTCCTCATCCGACCTGGACCGGGACTCATGCCTGGTCCTTTTTTGTCCAGGTGTCGGGGGGTCACTTCCTGCAGACTCCTCCACTGGTCTGGCCTCCCCATCTGGAACAACTTCAGGACTGCTTGGTAAGGCTTCCATCTCCTCGTCCTCATCCACCAGCTCTGACTGAGATGGTGATGCAGGGGCTTCAGACACTGGGTCACCCTGAAGGTGTGCAGCTATCCCTGCCATATGAGCAGTGACAGCACCCACACCCCCTGACTGCAGATCTTTGTCCGCTGGCGGAGTGGAGGCGACATCCCCCCATGACCTTATACTCTGATGTGGACACCCTTTAAACAGATGAGCAGAACTTCTGCACAGTTTTCCACACACCAGTTTCACAGGACAGTTTTTAGTTTCATGACCAGTTTTGTTGCATCTTTTGCAGAGAGAAAATTCTGAGTTGCACGCTCTTTCTGTATGTGAATATGACCCACACATTCTACAAAAAACTGGCATCCCAGGGTAGAACAGCGAACCTCGATCCCATACCAGGGCAAAAGAGGAGAGAGTTTCAAGCGTCCAATTTCCCCAGGGTCAGACTTGAGCTTGACTCCATACTGAATTTTGCCATTCCATATATCACAGACATTGTAAACTTTCTTTTACTCAGATACAGAGGAACAGTAATTGTGGAGTAAGGTTCTGATGTCAGCTTCTTTTACAAACAGATTAAAAAGTGGGTTGTGAATACCACAGTACAAACTCACAGCCATGAAAGTCCTCATTTTCTAGCTGTTTTTTTGAATTATTGTTCAGATTATTGCAAGCCCTCCTCCCAATAAGTGTTAGAATAAAATGACCTGACCTTTGTTCTTGCAGGCAGTGGTTATCCTTTCTGTTCTCTTTGAGTTATTCCACTAGGTATGGGTCCACAAGTTCACATGCAAGGGGAACGCTCCTCTTTCTTTCTTCGGCACCAGAATTCTTAAGGACTGGTGAACTTTCCCATCCTTATCATTTGCATATGAGATAATAATGCCTCTCCTCTCCTCACCAGGTCCTCCTCCATGATGCAAAATAGGCTGAAAAAGATAAACTACACAGAAATAAATCCTAGTAGCGATCAATGCTCAGGAATTTTCAGATAGCGCCTGTCCCAATATCAGCATGGGGGGGGGGTTGGTGTACCCCCAAGGCCAAGACAGGCTTATCCCCTACTGATCCTCCAGCACAGATTAGCCAATGAGACCCCATGTCGGCCAAATGAGCGCCTCCTAACAAATGGGATGTGGTTTTGTTGAGGCTCATTACAAAAAAAGACATATCTGGTTTCAAGTTCCTGCTGTTCCAGATAGGGCTGTGGTAAGGCTGTGCAAATCTTAGAAGTAGATGGACAGGTATAGGAAGTCTTTGACAGGTAAAATAATTGTCTAATAATATTTTCAGCTCTTTGGCTAGAGTTAATCATAAAGAAATCCAAATTATAGAGCTGGAACTTCCCCGTTTTCCCGTAGTTTGGTGGACTGGATTGCGCTTAGCTTACAGAAACTATTTTATTCTAACCCACAATCCTAACCCTTGGCTACTGGTGTAAAGGAACATAGCTTGACCATGTATCCACTATTGCAACTAGCCAGAGACAAACACTATGTACTATTCACTATGGATCATGCTCCTCCTGCACTGCTAGAGTTAAATGCACATAAAGAAGCAGTTTTACGTACCTTATCAGTAGCTTTCACAGGCTTCATTCATTCAACTAGTACCATAAAGCTGCTTTATTTTGATGCTTTTGGTTGCAGACACACTGATGTCATGATTTACAATCCTGAACTAAGTCGAAACAAGTACAATATTTAAATAAATGCAATTAGCACAGATGTTTGTCTCAACATATTATTAGGCAGCTTGGTGTCAGTTACTGTATAAAATCCTCACTGTGAGTTCATCACAAACAAAGCAAAAAAAAAAAAACATCTATGGAGCCTAAAAATTCATTAACTTCTGGAGCAAGCTGTGATTTGATATGCAAAAGGAAACAACTGCAAAGTTTTTCCTGGTCATTAAAGAGTTACAAGATGTTGCAAAAGAGCTCAGTCTCAGGTTAGGTTTAGCAAAGGTTTTCTTCTGCAAGTCATGCAAACCACCCCTATTAAGCCTCTATCTTGCACACGAACCAGCAGGGAAGCCCCGTTCATATCTAGGAGTCGTCCCTATGTTGGATTTCCTTAATTTGGCCACTACCTGTATTAACCTAAAGTGCTGGCGGTAGGAAGGATCAGTTAAGTAAAACTGCATTTCAGCAGTTCCCTTGGTCCTGCCTGGCTGAGGAAAGGTTTCACTGCAATGACCGTTTCTAAATGTCTCTGCATTCCAGCTTTAAAAAGTAATTAAGCTTTTAAATTACACAGTAAATAATCATTTTCTACATATTTTTCTTTAACTGCCTGATGCTTATAAATTGTGCTTTTAAGAACCCTTGAGTTCAGATTTAACTATTCTAATGGTGCATGCAATTAATTATATGATAATCTACCTTGTATGGCACAATAATACCATATTTATCTAGTCAGCTCTAAATCCTTTAGAGCTTCTCTCCCTCTAGGAGATATTTGAAATGATCTGTTAGATAATGTTAAGATAGTATCGAACATATATATGATTTTACAAACCCATGGGAATGAGATGATATAAAACATTATATGCTATGAAAAAAAATAATTTCTGTAATATGTACCTATAGGCCTGAGCTAATTTTGCATTTAATAATCTGAACACATTTATGACTATAAATAATGTTCACGCAGATTCCTGGTTCTGCCTTAAAGAAAAACCATTCAAAAATAAAAGCATCAGACAGCCGAAGGCTTCTTTGCAAACAGTAAATACTTACCTTTCTAGGTATTGTGCTGTGCGTATTGTTCACAGCGTTCATCGACGCTTCTATTGCTAGTGATGGGCAAATGCTGCAAACAAGTAGCCAATCATGATTCATTCGTATAAAAAAGACCAACACTCATTTAAAAATTCACAACTTTCTGGATCCGAGGCAGCATAGCTTTACCAGGGC
Source organism: Pyxicephalus adspersus (assembly GCF_032062135.1). Classification (NCBI taxonomy): domain Eukaryota; kingdom Metazoa; phylum Chordata; class Amphibia; order Anura; family Pyxicephalidae; genus Pyxicephalus; species Pyxicephalus adspersus. Next base: position 23,797,193 of record NC_092871.1, read on the forward strand.
CAGATCATGTCATATTAATCAGAAATAATTAAAAAAGTTTGGACCAGGGAGATGCTGGGGACTAAAACATAAAACCAATGGCTTACCCCAAAGCTTTGTACGTAGTCCTGATCTATTTTTTCTGTTTGTAAGCAGAGCCAGATTATCCACAAGACAACCCTATGCAGAAGCCAAAAGCCAAGTATTTGCTTAGATGTCCATCTACAGCCTCCAAGCTCCTGCAATAAACCAGGGATGTAATACAGTGGGTTAGATATTTGCACTTGTTTTTCATGCGGTAGAACGCATTTGTAGGCAGTTGGTGTCTAATAAGGGCTATTATAGCAATAAAGCCAATGCAAAAAAAAGAGGGTTCCTCTGTGTCTATTGGAATCCTTAACACTGCCAACCAAAGAGATGGTGGATGTGTGTGTGTATATTTGTGTGTGTGTGTGTGTGTGTGGGGGGGTAAATCTTCTGCCTTGACTAGGTAGTGGTGGGCAAGGTTTGTTTGTGTTAAATGAAATGTAACGCACTTGGTGAAAAACAATACTTTGATTGGTGATTTTGGGAGTACAGTGTTAGCCAGAAATACAAAGGAATAAGGAAGGGCGGTCATGACTTAAACCTTTAAATATATTAATGATATGAACTAGGTTCAGGAGTGCAGTATTTTTAATAGGAATAAGGAACAAGAGCTTAAACTGGCTATGCACAGTGATTCGTCAACAGTAAATTTAAACCTGCTTAGGAATAGATCTATACCAGAGGTAAGCAAACTCCCGCCTTTAGGCCGGATACGGCCTAGCCAGTGTTCCAGTCCGGCCTAACGCCCTCCCTGGTTATTTATTGTTGGATCCGGCCTAATTGAATTGTTGCGTTATCTCGAGTTCCCGCGATATCATTGAGTTCCCGCACAGTAACCCCAATTACTATGCCTAAAGAGCAGAAGCAACACGCAGCTACCAGTCCCCCCAAGATCGACCTCTAAACTTATGACTAAACTAAATAACTAAAGTTATGTCTTCAACCCCGAATGGAGTGACGAATTATTCTTCGTCCAACGGGGCAACAAAGCCCTGTGTTTAGTGTGCAATGCCACCAAGAGCACTTTCAAGAGGTCGAATCTCAAGGGGCATTTCGATGCCAAGCACACGCACACGTACAGGGACTACATCGTGGATGAGCGGAAGACTGAAGCTGCTCACTTGCAGTCAGGGTTGGGTTGGAAAAAAACTTTCCTTGGACACCTTGTTTCTTCTGGCCTAGTGTGCCTTCTTGACCTCCTGAAATAGCCTAGTAGTCCAAAAAGTTTCCCGACCCCTGATCTATACTCAAGATTTATACACTTTAGATTAAAAGTACACTCTAAAAAACAAAACCCCAAAAGTTTAAAGGTCTGACTTGATAGACCATTTGGTCAAATTCTGCTATTACTCTTCTATGTTTCTAGGTTGGCTCATAGAGAATGATGATCAGTGGCAGAAATTGGGGAAAAAAAGAACTCACCTTCTAACCTTCACCTTCTAAATTCTTTCTTCTTCCACATTCACAGTGCTAGGATCTTTTTTACTTGTCCACATTTTTGGCCAGTTCTCATTTCTAGCTACAAAGAGCTTTTCTGCATTCAGAAGAGGAAGATCTCAAAGGGATTGTTAAGGACCCACTGACAGGGGCTGGATAGGTGATCCAATGCACTTGGAGACAATGGGCTTGATTTATTAAAGTTCTCCAAGGCCTGAGAGGATACAATTTCATCAGTGAAGCTGGATGATCCAGTCAATCCTGGGAGGAATCTGGTCCAGGATTGAAAACATTTGCTAACAAATAGCAAATGACTTTTAAGCAATCCATTCCAGGTTTGCTGGATCATCCAGCTTCACCGTGGAAAGTGTATCCTCTCCAGCCTTGGAAGTCTTAAAAAATCAGCCCCAGTGTTGGCATGGGACCAGGATGGCAGAATTTGGAGAGTATATCTTGCTTCAAAAGATTAAAAAATAAACCGGGATAGGTTATTAGGGTGGGAGAAAAAAGTAGGGAAACTAATATTTGCTAGGCATTTATAAGGATGCTGAAATAGATGCTGCCAACGTGCTGCTTACCTTACCAGTACTAGTCCGATTCTCTCATCTTGATTTTGTTTTTTTGGCAATGAAAGTCTGCCTCTACGGCTTGCTTCTATAAAACGTTATTTGTTCCAATAAACTTAGGAACATTTGTTTTATATATATAAATATACTGTATATATACATAGACAGTGAACACACACCCCTGTTACACTAAAAATGGAGTGGGTAGAGAAGACTCTTCCCCCAATCCCTTTCTAACATAATAATTAATATCAGATGGTACTGTCTTTCCTTTTCTATATTATATTTTCTATCAGAGTAATGTATTTTTAGCAGTTACATTTAATGCAAACATAATAAATCAATTATTTTATGTAATGGCATAACAAGCAGAATAAAATACAGATGTTTATATTATCAGCAATGTGTGATTATGATGATGGGATGCTATGCTACAGCATGCTTAACATTAGAGAACAATCACAGTTTTAATTTAAAAATAAAGTAATTGAATCTAACAGACTAATTCTTAAGCATTGTTATTGCTGGCAGAATGCGTTCTGAGGATAAGTGTGTTCTCGGTGACACTGAAAAGCATAGCAGTAATCCCTAGTACATTACAATAAAGAAACTTGAATGTCACCTCATTGTAACACAGTATTCTTTTATACCATACAGAGGAGAGACAATCACAATGGTTCTACTTAAAGGAACATTTTGTAATGGTCACAACACTCTAGCTGCAATAATAGAATTATATTATCAATTCCATATTTGTGTATTAAAGTGACGCATTCCATATTAACATCTGATTTTCTAATTTTTTTTATTTGGAACAATGTGCCACATTATTCAAATTGGTGAATGTTTGGTTTGCTCTCAGTACTTAGAAACTGGAAAACAGTGGTCAAAAATGTACCGACCAGTTCACTGTGTGACCCTATCTGCCATGGTTGACCGTGGTTTAAAGGGAGATCCGGAATCCAATTCAAGCCAAACTTTGTAATGTAAGTAGCCTAATGACAAAGTTATTTTGTGATAATTATTTTTATTGCATTAATGTAATTCCTGCAGAAGTATCTTAGGGTGTGAGTATTCGGTTTATCTGGGGACCACTGTATACTGTACAAAATACACAACCAGAAAGTAATCCTTTACACAAATAGTTCAAGTCATACAGGCTCCACTGTCAAGCAAATAGTTTTTTCTTGGTTAACCCCAACCCAGAGTGAATAGGCTGCATAATGTTAACTGACTCATTGAATGTAATTTGATATATATATATTTTTTTTATAAACATTTATCAAAATTACAGTAGTATATGGCAGTGGTCTCCAACTTTTTGGAGCTCATGGACCACTAAATCTACGGACTCCGGACCACACATGCACGGGGAGTCGTGTGTCAACCAAAGGGGAAGAAACTTCTCCAGAGAGACGTCTTAACCCACCCAAAACCCTCCTGCAGGTCTGACCAGAGACACAACCCTCCCACTACCCTGAGCCTGCAATGCATACAGGGGACATGGCCTGCCCCTTCGGGCAGCGTGCCCCCCCAAGCAGGGTCCTTCTCCTGACCCAGCTGGTGGTGCACTGGCCGGAGCCGCGGACCACCGCTGGTCTCCGTGCTCTTGCGGTCCATCTGTATATAAGGGTAGATTTATTAAAGCTCTCCAAGGCTGGAGAGGATACACTTTCATCAGTGAAGCTGGGTGATCCAGCAAACCTGGAATGGATTTCTTAAAAGTGTATCCTCTCCAGCCTTAGAGAGCTTTAATAAATCAGGCCCAATTGCACAGGAGGTGGAGAAAACCCAGTCCAGAAAAGCTTACAATCTAAGAGAGGTATTTTAGTAAAAAAATCAACTGCTGCCCTATTTTACATACAAATATTTCTTATATAACAAACTTTTCTGAGATACTTACAGCTGCTTCCTGCTCCTATTTTAGACAAAACATGAAATGTTTTACAGCACACATACACAGATTTACTGCACAGATACACAGACACCAAATGTACCATAATAATATCCTAAAATAGAGGCGCTAATAAGACTCTAAGGATTATAAATATATCCAGAGAATATTAAACATGAGCATGTGTCAGAAAAAAAAATGTTTAATAATTACATACATTCATCATACACAGGATTATTTGTTGCGGAAAGTCCAGATTATCCATCTGGCAGTTCTGGTAATTATCAAAAGGGCTGGCATGTTTAAAGCCCAAATCTGGCCAAGAAGCATAATATAATTTTGGTTAGAGTGGGAAAGAACTGGAACTGTCATTAGGTTTCTATTGCCTGTGTTCCTGATGGAGATGTTTTATTTTTGGTCCTAGTAATCACATAGGAAGTGAGAAAAGCTCTCAAATTAGGACATATATATGAACAAAAATCTAGTTTTTTACCCTCCCCCCAAAATTAGGAATGTGTGCCCACTTTCAAGAAATTTTGCTGACCATACAAGTATCCAATGTCTGCAATCAAACAACAGCAGTGGCTTACTTTTTGTACAGAATAAAAATGTGTTGCACCTACTGCAGTACTTTAATTCTGCCACTAGATGTCCTTATACATGTTGTATGATGGGCAGGGTCATTCAACCCAAAACCTCTGATCCCAGGCTGTTCTGCTCTGTAGTGCAACAGTAAAGACTTCTTCCTTCTACCCCCAGAAAAGAGGAATAGGATAATATTATTAGATTGGCCAAAAGGACTAAGTGTATATATGCATCCACATTAATAAGTGTGGGTGGTGTTGCTTTTTTGTTCACTTTTAGGAATATATTATATAAAATATATAATCATGTAGAAAAAGGATTACAAAAATATGGTAATATAAACTTCAGTGAGCTGCTCAGTCTCAGTTACCGATAATTTAAAAAACAAACCAGCAAAGAAAACCTCATTCAATTCACATTTATGCAGCACAGAAATCCATATTAAATACAAAGCAATCTATCATATTTCACTTTTCTAAAATCAAATCGGCACAACGGGATTTTGCAATTTAAGTTCTCATGGTCAGCTCTTCCCACCTCTAAGCTGAGAGATGTAATGCATTTGCTTACTTTATTTATAACCCGTATGTTTATAATACTTATATGCCACAAGTATGTACATGTATTATGCATGCTTTTTTTGTGCATTCTAATAAAATCATATATATATATATATATATATATATATATATAGTAAAAATGTATACACATATGTTAAATAATATATATATATATATATATATATTCACATAGAAAGCTTACACAAAGGTCTAGAGAACAGTGTATTTGGATCCTAGCACTTGGGGCCCATAAGAAGTATCTTCCACTACCTAATAGTTGGATAGCAGTGCCAGGCTTGCAATCCTGCTACAAAGTGCTCCATGAAAATTGGCATTGCCTTTAATTACTTGTTGCCATCTCCAACCTAACCAGCACCTTCTGTGTCTCCAGTATCTACTTTTACATCAGGTTTATCACTTCAATATCAATCTGTTGTTTGCTCATGAATGATGTGTTTATATTATAATTATTATTAATTAGGTGCTCTTTTGCTTTAGAACAATGCTCTGATCATTTCTCTTTATTGCATCAACACTTCAGTGCTTAGTGTCTAGTAAATAATGTAACTGTAAGATACAACTACTGTATGAAAACATTATGACAAAATATTTTTACATCAATAATGTGTTTATTTAATTTTTTTAAGGAAATATTTGAAAAACCCCAAAAGATTTTTCTGTGTTTTTTTTTTTTTTGGGGGGGGGGACTTTTAGTTGGCATGAACAATCAAAAATGAAAAAATATATTCTAAAAAGATCAATTTTATCAACAACAGATTGTTTAAACGTTTTTAGTTGTTGCATAGTACATGGTGTATATAATATATTACACATACAGTTATCCAGCACGGAGAACATTGCCTTGTATAACAGATTTTAGGGTGGAATAAGTTACAACTAACTTTCGACACGTTTCGCAGATCTAGTCTGCTTCTTCAGGATTGTTGGAAGAAAAAAAACTCTACTGTAATCATATATCCAGGTCATATATCATGCAGAGCAGCAGCAACCAAAACAGGGATGCCCAAATAATGTGGGCAAATCACAGAGGGACGATTTTGACAGGTACGACTTAACATGAATCCATCGTCAGCAATATAGCTGATTAGCTAAAGATCGTAGGTAAGAACTGATGTTAGAATGGAATTCCGGCATCTCAATCACCCTGTGAGGGATTTCATTGAGTGATTTAAAAAAAAAATCACACTCACCTTTATTTCTACAGATCCGTTGATCCCTCTGGAGGTTTCCTCGCCGTCCAGGTGTCTGCCTTCGTATCTGCAGAGGAAGTTCCAGGTGAAAAAAAGTGCCAAGTGCCAGAACAGAAGGTAATATTAACCCTACCTAAAAGGGTTGTCTACTAGTGTTGAGCGAACCGGAACTGTAAAGTTTGGGTCCATACTGAACTTTACTACTTTGGGTACCCGAGCCCGAACTTTGAGCCAAAGTTCGGCCGAACCCAGCAAACCCGAACTTCCAGGTGTTCGCTCATCCCTATTTTCTACTCTTTTATGTAAAGTGAACACTTTAGTTATAGGTCCACTTTAAATAAAAAGCTGATAGGCAATTTAGCTAGACAAATTATTCAAGGGGCCTATTTATAAAGCAAAGAATCTAGCAGTTGCTAAAACATTCTCTGGTGTAGAATGAGTTACTGCTATTGAAACACATAGACCCGGAAGATTCTCCATCTGGTAATGTTTCATTCAATATCAGATTCACTGCTTTATAAATAGATCACATGTTGTTGTCAGGTTCAATGAAACAACTGCTAAATTTGACCCAGGATTTCAATCTTAGGTGAACCCTGGGGTTGCTTACCTTCTATTCTAATCATCTAAAAATGACATATAATAATAATAATAATAATAATAAATAATAATATATGCATTACATATGCAAAGTTCATATATTTAGCTGTGAATGTTACAAATTCCTTTTTTGTTATATAAACCTTCCTGTACCTTTTATTAGTGGCTGGTTTAATATAGCTATGTGTTTAACATTAGAAGATATTGTTAGTTTGGAAAACATCCCTTAGCAGAATTTTAGAGTTTATTTATACAGTAATTTATTTGGACCTACATTCTGTGTGTCAGACCACAATTTTTTTTTCTTTCTTTCATTTAGTCCCAGGATTCCATTATTCTCAAGTCTGTGTTAAATATGTGCCAATAAATCAAGCGCATTCTGTCAATTTTGTCAGTTTTATTATTGCCTGCATACAGTAATTATTAGAGAGAGAGGTTATTTAAAACAAAAGGAAATAAAGTGGGAGTAGCTTGATGAGCACTCCATGAAGACACACATCAATTTGATCTTCTTAGTGTCAGTTTCCAGGCATGAAAAAGTCTTATATAAAACCTATTTGCTCTCATCCGTAAAAATAATTGTTTCTGTCTGGAAATTTTGGTTTGTGGAATGTGGATTACCCATCATATATTACCAAAGGTATTAACAAATACAAAAAAATAAACATATATGCATACCATTATTCCCTGGGGACTGGATACAATGCTTGGCCAAAACGTTCCCAAGGCTGTGAGGGCAGTGTTATGACCTGGGGTGCCCATAGGGGCAGTGTTATGATCTTGGGTGCCTATGGGGCAGTGTTATGATCTGGGGTGCCTGTGGGGGCTGTGTTATGATCTGGGGTGCCTGTGGAGGCAGTGTTATGATCTGGGGTGCCTGTGGGGGCAGTGTTATGATCTAGATGTGCCTGTAGGGGCAGTGTTATGATCTGGGGTGCCTGTGGGGGCAGTTTTAAAACCTGGGTGCCTGTGGGGGCAGTGTTATGATCTGGGGTGCCTATGGGCCAGTGTTATGATCTGGGGTGCCTATGGGGCAGTGTTATAATCTGGGGTGCCTGTGGGGGCAGTGTTATGGTCTATAATCTGGGGTGCCTGTGGGGGCAGTGTTATGGTCTGGGGTGCCTATGGGGCAGTGTTATGATCTGGGGTGCCTATGGGGCAGTGGTATGATCTGGGGTGCCTGTGAGGGCAGTGGTATGATCTGGGGTGCCTGTGGGGGCAGTGTTATGAACTGGGGTGCCTGTGGGGGCCGTGTTATGATCTGGGGTGCCTATGGGGCAGTGTTATGACCTGGGGATTGTTCATTTCATCAGGTCTAGTCTCAACAACGTCATGCTGACTCTTTGAATATACTAATTGACCAGATTTTATCATCAATGGATTTTTTTCTTCCCCAGTGGCACGGACATAATCCATGATGACAATACCAGGATGCCAGAATGATTCAGGGAGCATGAGACATCATTATTACACATGGATTGGCCACTACAGAGTCCAGACCTTAACCCCATTGAGAGTATTTGGGATGTGCTGGAGAAGACTTTACACTGTTATCCTACTCTCTGATCAATAATACAAGATCTTGGCAAAAAAATAATGCAACTCTGGATGGAAATAAATGTTGACATTGCATAAGCTTATTGAAATCATACCTTAGTGAATGTGTGTTGTAATCAAACCCCAAGGTGATCCAACAAATTATTATAATGTGTGACTTTTTATTGGGCAAGCGTGTATGTAATAAAGCTTCAACTATGACTTTTTGCAGCTTCTGCATTACTCATTACTTTCTACAAGGCTACAATTACAAGGCTTCCAATCCTTATCTACTTTATACAAAACTAAAACAAAGGTTTTTTCTTTACCTTCATTTTAAATATATGTCATGGCAAAAAATAGGAAGGCAGGTAGATGGGTGGAGGTTCTAGCTAGATTGGTTCACCTGAGAGGTATCCATTGCTCGTCTTAGCAGGCACAGCCCTAATGCAGATATAGGTAAATTGCTCAAATGCAATGATGGGTCTCAGCTGGGAATTTTTAACCCATTCTGGGGATCTGACTTTATCCTGTATCACGTAAGTTTTAAAGGCCATTTACACACCTGTGATGGGTCACTTTATCCATTTAATTGGGGTTTTTATGTCTTGTCTGCACTTTAAGTGTCTATATGACAAATAAGTACAAATGGTAAAAGATGTCTGTAAAGTCTGCCCTTAGGGGTATCTGAGTGAGACGAAAACATTTGGCAGGTAGGAAGTTAGATTTGATTGGGTTTAATTATTTTATCTTGTCCATCCTGGTTTTAGAATGCCCTGTGCCAGGTTGTTGTGGTACAAGCCATCCAATTTGGCTCAATAATCTGTTGTGAACTGATAACAATTTGGGACAGTGAAGGGTCTTCTTTCATGATTATAAGAACATATTTGTGAAATAAGAGCAGGCAGTGTTTGATTTATGTACGTTTACAGTTTTCTTTCCTCTCTGTTCCTGATATTACCAGTTTCTGCATCAAAATGCAAATCTGGCACCTTCAACCTATGTTTGAACCTCCCCAAGTGTTGGTGATTCTATATACATATCTTGGGAGCGTGCAGATAACACGTGTGATCTTGGTTATGTAATTACACACATGTCATCATGTATTTCTGTTTAAAAGAGGAAAATCTCATGCCCAATGGTATGTCATGTTGATCAGTTGTTGAGGATGTTCTGGTTTTATCTGTACTCTTACATTTTCCAAAAAGCTTTCAAAGAGTCTAAAGCAAAGGTTACCTACACATGTGCAATAATCATCGTTGGAAATGAACGATTACCGACCGATCGTCCGATAATCGATAACAAAAAAATGAACAACGACTGGCCAATGACGCCGATGAACGAGCAATGTTGCTGGAAACAAACGACCATCCCGGCGGGTTGGATTGTGTGTACGGTTGTTCAGTGATCGTGGATGTTTCTGCGGAACACATTCTCCAGTACACGTCACTTTCGTATCTAGTGTGTGTATTGGTGGATTACATTTGAACTATATGATCATTCAAAATAATCGTGAATAATCATTGATTGGTCATTAATTGATCGTTTTCCAGCGGTAATTATTCCACGTGTATATGTAGCCAAAGAGAGTTTGGTGATTATGATATCTTAAGGTTCTTTATATAATACAGGCTTGCCACAATGAATTGTACTAGAAAGTGTTACAAGATCAAGTTGTTGCTCTCTAGATCCTTGGAACGGGAAACCTGGATCCGAGGGACAGAAGACTGTGGAGTGAAGGCTGACAGGAAAGGGGAAGGAAGGTGACAGCGTAGAAGGGGTGAATAAGGGAAGAGTGCAAGTTATTGGTCAGATTGGAGATTGAGGGATTGGAAATAAAAGTTTTAGAAATAGAAGGAAGTGGAATTTGGGGCAGTGACTATGGTCTGTGGAGTGAGCATTAAGTGTAAAAGTGGGGTTTTGAGAATGCTATGCTATTGCTGTTTGTTTTTTAGGGGTTTTTGGGTTGCCAAGTTGGAAAGTCCCTGAGGGCTGATCTAAAAAGGTGTTTTTTTTTTATTATTGGTGGGTGACCCACCTTGGGGTTTAATGTCTCCAATGTGTTGGAAGGAAAAATGGTGATGTGTTGGTTTTTAATTTGGGAAAGGGCGGCTGGTGTTTTTTGGTATCGTTTTCGAGTGGTGGTGGTGTGTTATGGCTAGGAAAAATTTAAGTAAGTTAGTAGCAGACCCTTAAAATAAATTGGAAATGCTGAGGACCTGCAACCTTAACTGGTAACATTTGATTTTACCCCCCCTTCCTTGGGTTACATTATATTGTTGTTATAAAGACTTAATTACCAAGTGTTTTGGGAAATATGGTGGCTGCTATGATTATTAAACTGCAAGCCATATGGTGTGTATTCTTGAGGGGTTCTTGACGAGGGAAGGTGGGGCCAAGCAGCTGGGTTCTTGGGCTGGAGCCTCTGATCTGCCCAGCCATGCCTTGTCGTTGACGATGAGGATAGTTTAGTCTTATTGGTGAGGAATTTTTGGAAGGAAAAACAAAAAAATAGTGTTCTCTATGATTCCTTGAAATGTTTTTAATAATAATGTGCAATTTGTTCAACTTTATAAGTAAATGACTTAATATGTTAGATGTTTTTTTTTTGGGAGCCTCTACATGCATTTGTGCAGAATTCTAGCTTAAATAAGCCATCAATGTGGCTATTAGGTTAGATCCTCTATACCCTGCAGTGAGGGTCTCTGTTGTTTACTTTTTCATGTCTTCCTTTTTACTTAGCAACTTTGTTTCCAAAAAAAACTTTCAAAACTTTTACTGTCATCTGATGTTTTTGTTTTCCTTATTAGTAAAAAAACAAAATTTAGGGATAGACCTGGTATTTTCTAAACTCTGCAACCTCACCCTCCTTGACAACTCACCATTTCCCCTTTCTGATCATAACCTTATCACCTTCACCCTATCAAACTCTCGCCCTCCCTAGCCACATCCCAGACCTGGTCAATGGCAGAGAGATATCCGTAACCTTGACCACAACCTTTTCTCAAACTGCCTTTCATCCCTAACCCCCTCCCTGTCCAAAATCACCTCCCCAGACGAAGCTGCCACCATGTTAAACCACTCTCTTTCCCTGGCTTTGGATAATGTTGCCCCTGCCACCTTCCTCTACCCCCGCCTTGCCAACCCCCGACCCTGGCACAACAATCACACCAAACAGCTACAAAAGACTATTCGTGCAGCTGAGAGCAAGTGGAGGAAATCCGGCCTCAGCGCTGACTTCATGGAGTACAAAGCCAAGCTACAAAGCTTTAACACAGAACTCACTGTCACCAAGCAAAATTATTTCTCCGCAGTCATTTCCTCTCAAGCCTCCAACCCACGCAACCTCTACTCTACAATTATCTCCCTCCTAAAACCCACACCTGCTCCCCCCACAACATCCTTCTCTGCCCAAGACATTGCCACCTACTTAAGAGATAAAATAGACAGAATCAGACATGATGTCTCTGCCCACTGAGCTACTCCAACCATACCCTCCCCTTCCACCTGTAAATCATCATTGGCCTGCCTCAGCCCTATCACTGTGGACTAAGTCTTATCTCTTCTCTCATCATCTCCGTTTACTACCTGTCCACTTGACCCAATTCCCTCTGATCTACTTCGTGCCCATTCCTCCACTCTGGCCCCTGCCCTAACCGAACTATTCAACCTGTCCCTTTCTACTGGTAAACACCTCTCAGCTTTTAAACATGCCATAATTCTTCCTTTCCTAAAGAAACCCTCACTGGACCCCTCCCCACCCTCTAACTACCATCCTCTCTCTTTCTCCCATATGTCTCCAAACTTCTTGAACGCTTTGTCTACAAAAGACTCACCCATTACCTGAGCACCAACTCTCTCCTTGACCCTCTCCAGTCTGGTTTTAGAGCTGCCCAAGGGTCCTCTCCTCCTATATCACTGTCTGTATTGGTCTGTCATTTGCAACCCCTATTTAATGTACAGCGCTGCGTAATATGTTGGCGCTACATAAATCCTTTATAATAATATTAATAATAATAATTATGTTTTCCATGTGGATCATAGTACTAAAGACTTTGAAACCAAAATAAGCACATTTTTACTGGACAAATCCTATGGGGCAACCAGAAAATCAAACCTCTTTTTCATTATGAACAAAAGACAATCTGTAGGAAGGCAATTCAAACCTAATATTTCTCTTTTATGGATTTAGGTACATATGGGAACTCAATGAATAAGCAACACAGATAAATTAAATTCTATAAATGGTAAGAAGTGAACAACAGAAACACAGCATAAATACTATATTATCCAAAGTAAGTATGAATTGTGCCACCAAAATATGGTTTTATCAGTAGAACGTACGTAATGACTAAAGCAATGTAAAGTTAATAACTCTAGGCTGATAACTCAGCGCTGCGTAATATGTTGGCGCTATATAAATCCTGTTTATTAATAATAATAATAATAATAATAACTGAATTAAAGGTGAACTGTAGGATTAGCTTATGTTTGCTCAGGTTTTTCTCTTTGTACTGAAAATGCTTGGAATGATTTCACTGTATACAGTCAGGTTCTTACAGTGTGCATTAGAAGCTAGCACAAGCCATAGAGAACTTTTCCTGCTGATGATCATCCACCATCAACTAATTTTTTTCCTCCATATGAATTGACTTTGACCCAACCCTACCTTTACTGGATTTCAGCCCCTAAATGGGCATTATCTAGGGCAGATTGCATGCAAACATAGCCTGCCTAGGAAATGCCATTATTGTTACCATTAAATAATTGATATTTGCCCAACCAAGTGGATATTTACCCAAAAGCCACCCCCTGTCGTCACCAGTGATGCCGTCACCAAATCTAAGATTAGACATGTATTGTAAATAAAAAGATTTTATTTAAAAACATCATTAGCGAGTTGATGAAATGAAAAAGAACCCCGCCAAGGCAAATGTTAGGAAGATTAAATTTCAGTTTTAAATGAATATCAAATAATATCATAACAGGAAAGGCGTCTTTATATTCTACAATAAAAAGAAGCTAAGATTTAAGGTGCAGTTAAACTTGAGCATTGCCATTTTTAATTCCTACAGTGTAGTGGCTTTTTACATCACTTTAATGCCATTAAAATATTACAGAGTAGCTTTTTTCCACGAGATAACTGAACTTATAATTGCAAAGCTTACAATAAAATTGATAACCATTGCTGCCTTTTAACATTGCCTTTAAAACTGGTTATATTAGAATCCCTACATGTTTTACTGCAAATAATAAATACAGAACATTTTAACTGACTGCAGAAAAGAGGAACCTTGTTTGTTCAATCTTCTTGCTTGATAAAAGAACA
>NC_092871.1:23811865-23828023 GCF_032062135.1 Pyxicephalus adspersus
GCGATGTCTTATCTAATAAACTAACCTTACCTGCCTGATTGCAATTTTTAAATTGCACTCACTATAGTTTCTGGGTAGTTACAGTCTTCTCCTTTCTTATCTTCCTGTTTCCCCTCTTTAGCCATCTTGATTGCCCGGCACAGGAATGATGTAACAGCTCCGAGCAGTTAAAAGGGGAAGCCAGGATTTTTTTGACAAATTTAGACAATGGTCTGGCAGGTAAGAATGCTTATTACATCGCCTGTCCCTTTCTGCAAGATTACCCTGCCTGATTCCAAATTTTGATAGCTCAGTTTGAGGCAGTTCTAGAAGACACAAAGGAAAGGCAGCTCTGTATAAATTACGATAATATTAATGTATTGTTCTTTAAAATATATGCAGTGTAAATGTTTTAGTTTAACCTAGACCATGACTCTTAAGACCCCAGTACACCAGATAGACAAATCCTTTGGTAGGTATTTGCAAATGTAAGTCTTCTGTGTATTTACCTGTTTGGCAGATTTAAATGCCCCTGATAACGATAAAACCATGGATGATGGATGACATGGTAGATGTTGTACAATATATAACATAGACTAAAATTCTATCTATACCTTAATTTCAACTACACCCTTCCCTAATGTTGGTTATCCATTCAATCATGAGTTTGAAGGATCAGGGTAACCTTTGTCTAGGTCATTGCTAGAAAGCTTCCTGGCTTTGGTGACCTTATTTCTAGCTATCGTACCAACTGTTTACTGCTCAGGGTTTTTTATCCTTGTTATATGGAGAACTAAAGCAATAGGTGTAGGTGGTGATATTAGTTAATCTATGTTCATCAGAGAGTGCCACCCCTTAATGTACAGTATCCAATATTAGAAACAAGGAAAGGAAAGCAGGGTTTTTGGCACAAAAACTGTATTGGTGAACAGTCTATAATATAAATATACATATACTACATAAACAGATTAAACATATGCCACAATACTCTCTTGTGGCTCAAATAATACAGATTAGGCCTCAAAAGGCACAAAATGCAACATATAATGTAATAGACTTGACAGATTAAGGTTGGACCACAATAATATGTTAGGGTCCACCAAGTGTCAAATTGGCCCTCCCTAGGGCCTGTTTATGTAGTATATGTATATGTATAATATAGACTGTTCACCAATACAGTTTTTGTGCCGAAAACCCTGCTTTCCTTTCCTTTTTTCTATTATTTGATACTAACCTTGTTATAAATAATAATTAGTGGAAACTTGGCTTGAATGAACTGACTAAAAGCTACACCACCAAAAATGGAGTTCCTAGGTCAACCATGAACATACTATGGCTTTCAGTTTAGATTACTTACCTACAGCAAATCTGCATCTGCATCTAAACAGGTTAAGACATATGTTACCCAATGAGAATTACTTTGCATGGTTCTTCTATATGGAGGCAAATGGTCTTCTTCTGTTTGGGATTCTGGCAGCAGAACTGAGGTCCAGACTCACTGGAAGACGAACTGATAGCTATGCCCTGCAGATTACATTTGGAAAGCCACCATGTCAGCGGAATGTTCCGGGCTGAGTAGTCAGTTTGACAGCTGGCCCTGCTGTATGTTTCAGGCCATTTGGGAGCAGTTTCAGAAACACACACAGAGAAACCAAGTGTGTCATGTGTGAAATCCTAATGAGAGTTTGACAGTCAGTCATACTGTGTGACTTGATTGACTTCAACCATCCAATCTTATGCAATGAAAATCCTGTTTCCCTGCAGGTTATTGGATTATTTGCAGTGTAAACTATCACTGCATCATTTTTCTAAATTAAGGGAATGATCCCTTGCAAAGTGATAATTTACCTTGGTAGTGGAACAGCCTAAATTCCTTGATTTGTGTGCAGCTAATAAGCAGAGGGTAAAGGGCACAAGATCTCAAGATGCATTTACAGACATTATCACATCTGCACTGCATCACATGCACTAAGCTAAATTTGTTTTCCCAATGCCAAGTGAAGTTTCACTTCCAATAAATCATGGTCAGGTTTTATTTTTATTCCTAGCAACCAATCAAATCTTCTTTGCACGTTCTGTCCTGCACTAGCAACACCAAGGATTTGTTGCCAGTAGAAATTTGCAGGCTGTTCTTCAGTTAAACACTTCATAAGACTCTTTATAGCTTGACAAGAACCACGTTTTGCAGACAGGCAGAGAAGAAAATATATTCGTTATACAGAAGATAATAAAAAAATAAATAGTTATGCTGATAAAAATTATCATTTAATGGTGCTGTATTTATTCATACTGACTTTTCTTAAATGCAAAATTATTATGCAAGGCACTATTAGACATGTGTTGCAAACATTCTCATCAATCAAAGCTAAGCTAAAAAAAATAGAAAAAGAAAAGTTATTTTTGAATTTCTCAGAAGTTTCATTCATACAATTTTAAAAGCAATATTCTCGAAATCCTCTCATCACTTACAGAATGACACTTCTGTTTCCTGATGCCTTTGCCTTATAATTTTCATAACTTCATCTCAACACATAAAAATATAATTTATACCTAGGATATTCCACAAAGGAAACATAAAAAAGTAGTTTACCTAAAATATATTATTAAAGAAGTACAGTATGTTATCAAGATCAGATATCAGCATGCTTTTAACTACGTGAGTTCTGGGTGCCAGGAAATGACGCTTGTTTGCCTCAGCAGTTTCAAAACAGAACCCAATTACAGTTGTCGTTTCGGGTCCTGGCTGATATTTTTGTGCTTTTTTGTTTTGACTTATGATTAAAAAGAAATGTTGTCTCATGTCTGATATAATCAGAAATTTCTCTGAGCTCTGGTAATTGCATGGCTAGCTTGTGAATTGGTTACCTTTCTACCACTGGGCAATGTTTTTGCTTGGATACTGGCTACTCAGTTATATAGCACAGGAAAACTAGAGATTCTTCAGTCCTCCTTCTTGTTGGAAAGAATTAAAGCAAAGGTAAAGTTCCCAGTACTCACCACCTTTCAGTTATCCAAGTTACCAGTGCGTCCATTTTCTCCTGGTCTTCCAATTTCGGTATCTTTGACCATCTTGATTGGCTGCCATTGGATAACCAAACTCCTGCACACTTGTGGGGAAGTTAATTCTTTCCAAGGCATGATGAAAATGTTCACACAATCTAAAGTAGTTTGCTAGCAGGCAGGTAAGAAGAATTTACTGCAGAAAAGACAGATCTCATGAATGCCCAGTGATATCTTTTTTCCCCTTTACAGCAGGCTAGGTCACCCGATCTTTCGCCAGTGCAGTGCGCGATCAGGTGACGTAGCCAGAAGAAAGAAGAAGACAGGACAAGATGGCGGCGCCTGACACTTCCTCTGTGCTGGAACAAAGGATAATTCCACAAAAGCATAGAACCCAAGGACTTTTACAGCAGGATTGAGGGATCTGTGAAATTAAAAGTAAGTGTTTTTTTTTTTTGTTTTTTTTTTTTTTTTAAGCTTAGTTTTTCCTTAAAGGATTTGGTTTATTTTTTCACCTTTATGTATTCTAACATTGGCTATGGCTGACCTCCAAATAACGATATTTGTTTGTTGCTGACCTGAAAAAGTTAGCCAGGGCTTCTGATCTGCATACTTGTTTATCGCCGAGACTATTAATAATATAAAAGTAACATGTTTCGATTAAAGTGGGCTGGTAATCAATTGTATCTTTTTCAGGTACAGGCATATGAGGTAAGCATAGAACTTAGGGGAACTATTATATCTTACAAAGGTCACTATACCCTCCTGATAACATTTTTTTATCATTTTTTTATAATATTATTCTGCTGTTCTTTCTAGAGGGGAAACTCCATCTTTTGTTCAGGCATCCTCCTAGGTCAACTTCTACTGTTAGCAGACACTCTTGTGGCCAACAATTCCAGGTAGTTTTCCACTGCAGTAGAATGCGCCTGGCTTATTTTCTCCGGTGGTATTGCTTACAGCAGCAGAGAAGATCTCAGAATTAGTTGTCTAACTTCTGCCCTGGAGCTTACAACATCCTTGTTTACCTTTAGCTGTGTTGATTTCGGCATCCCCTGCACTGAGACGGTGCAGCTAAAGGAGATTTGCAGTTCATGAGCAGAGTAGTTCCTGATCTCAAACCCACTCTGCCATTGGCTGCGGGGTCCTTATAGCCTTACTGCTCTCAGCTACTAGTTCTTGTTGTAGCATTTAGCTAGGCTGACTTGCTGCTGGCGTATGATTCATTTTATTTACTGTTGCTGACCTTGCCTGTTCCTGACCTTTCGATTGTATGCTGTCTGGACCGACCTTTTGCCTGTGACCCCGACTCTGCTTTGTGCTTCCCATTGGATACCTTGACTGGTGGACTAATCATCCGTGTATGACCTTGGCTGAGTATTCTGATATTGCTTTTGTAGGACCCTTGTACTGCTTTATTTGTGGTCTCCTGCCAGCCCTTCCTTACTCCATACCTTGTGCACTAAGTCCTGGGGCAACCGTAGCACAACCAGTCTCTTGAGGCTGAGCATGGGCTTGTTATAGTTGAAGAGTGTGGCCTCAGATTGGGGGACAGACGTCTGGTGAGTATTGGTGCTGGCCAAGACCTTACATCTACTTACTAGGTGCTGTATAACACAGATCAGTTTTTTTACACTTTTCAATTTAAGTGATCACTAAGAGATTAAGAGTTTAAGTGATCACTAAGAGATTAAGAGTGATCACTAAGGGGATGCAAATACAGAAACTGTTTCTTCTTGCCTGCAGGACACTGATGACTGACCCTCCCATGATCTGTACCATATCCGGGCTAGAGCTCAACGACTGCTTTTTGATGGTGAAAATTATACTTTTTTGCATGTCGGGAATTTTTTTTATTCAGTCATGAAAAAATCTTATCAGGTCTAATTCAACTAAGTATTTTTTATTGTAAAAAACCCACTACAATTCTTGCAGAAGTATGTCCCAAGGTAAAACTTTGACATCCTCTACCTAATAAGTCCTTCACTATACACCAAAAGTCATCTTTGGATGGATTTACTGACATATAACACAAATTGTATATTTTCAATGTTAATGAATACCCTTTTTTTATGTTTACTGATTTATAAGTGTATTTTCTTGATATAGCAATTTAATAAACCAGCTTTAAAAATTGCTTGGGTGTTCATTAAAAAAAAACAATCATAGATGTCCTTAGATTTGATTGGCTTAATAAAAAACATATAAATAAAGATATATAAAGTTGAACAAAAATGCATGTCTCCAGCTATGACACTAACTTTAGGAAAGGTCACCTAATGCAAACAGCTAATTAGTGTATAAAGACACAGGGGAAGAGGGATTATAGCAACTTTAATGTATGATTTGTAATGACATGCCTACATCCGATGTCTACTTACATGCCTGTTAAAAGAAGACAGTTTAATAATGGGCAGTTTGTTGGTAGAAAGCCCCTACTATGTAAATTACATTGCATTTTTAGGTGGTATTTAGGGGCATAATACATATTTTCAAATACATAAATACAATATTATAACAGACCTTAGATATACTTGTGTACATATGCATTAAAGGTCAACTAAGATAAGTACCCCCATGCCTGTTCGTGCTTTAAAACATTTTCAGTACACTTTCCGCCTCCCAAGTGTTCTCCAGCTACACCTTAAGCTTGCCGCCAACCACCAATGCTGAGGGGAGGAGGAGTGGGCTTGGGGAGTGGAGGTTATTGCCCTAATGGCAGGTTTTATACCTGCAGCAAGAACAAAGAATCTTGCATGGCTCTGGCAGCTCTTGCCTTGGCTGCTCATAGCTGATGGTTCCTAAAGAATCAGATTTTGCAGATTTGACAGCAGGTGTCAGTGAATGATTCTGAACCCCCATTCATTCTCTATTGGGCTGACTTCAGTAGATTTTACATATAGAGTTTCCCCCAAGGTGATTCACTGGCTTGAGTATGCTGTAACTGTATCACAATCTGAGCATAGCCTAAGTCTGCCACTGACTCCAAAAGTGGGGGTTCATTTACTACCCACTGACCAATAACAGTGAGGAATCTTGTCTGCACTTTATATTTAGTATAATGTAGGATTTAATGATTTGACAACCGAAATCGGTTAATGTCTGACCGAGCAATGAGAGGATAGCAGTAACTACCTTTACTAGACGAAGCTAAAGCAATAACATTGCAGAATTGTTTCTTTGTTCCTAAGAATCGTGGTATATGATAGCGAGATTCGGTCCCATCTCCATGAACTGAGCGATAGTTAGAACAGTACTTAAATGATTCATTTACTATTGAATTAAATACATTTATTATTTTTAATAAATGCCGCGAAAGGATTACATTGGTGTTTAAAAAAAAATCATCCTTTCTAACGTTGGGGTATGGGGCACTAAAAATGATTTGCATCAGGTGCCAAATATGCTGGGTATGTCACTGCCAACACTATTCATCAAGTTAATCATGATCACATTACATTACTATTGTAATGCTGCTCTTTTTTTACATACCAAATTCTTTAGCAAGTGTTGAAATGGCACGTTCTAGCAGCACACAAGAACCTTGGACCTCTGCTCTCATACAGCAGTCGGGGTCTTTAGTTGACCAACACACTACATGCACAGTTAATGGAGC
The DNA here is from genome assembly GCF_032062135.1 of Pyxicephalus adspersus. Lineage (NCBI taxonomy): Eukaryota > Metazoa > Chordata > Amphibia > Anura > Pyxicephalidae > Pyxicephalus > Pyxicephalus adspersus. The sequence goes on from NC_092871.1 coordinate 23,818,461, forward strand.
ATGAACTATACATGCCGTCTGAATGTGTTACAGTAATCAATACCAAGGCTTTATTTGGTTTTGTAAACAGTATAGCTTCCCTTCAAATGATTCGGTCATTTTAAAGAATATGCATATTTAAAAAAAATCATTATAAAGACTATAGCTTCTCTTTAAGACTTAAAAAAGCAATCATGTGCATGGATTTACACTGAAAATATTACAAATTTAAAAGGGATTTGTAGACAGTGAGGATTAGCATAGGCTTTCTGCACCCTGACTGAGCGAATGCCTTTTCTGTAAGGAGTAAAAATCCCAGCAGGGAGTTGGGCTTTAACAGCATTAAGTGAATCCCTCTGTGTACTTCTGTGGAAAATGATATCCACCGCCTCAACTGTATTTTCTTAGATTGCTGTATTAGACGGTAGCGACATAACATAAAACACATTTGAGGCTTGGGTTGTTTTTAACTTTGAAAGGCATTAAGAGCTATTCCTTTAAATTGTCTGTGAGACAATGATTTATCCTTATGGCTGACTGATGGTATATTGATAAATGAATCATGTTTGCTGCTACAATATGTGACATTTACAGGCTCAGGTTGTAGCATTACATACTCATTTTATTTACAATCAGTTCTACAATCTCCGGGAAGTTGTGTTTATATAATAAATAATGTCATTCTGCAAATGATCAGACAAAAATGTACTAATAGCACCAGTGATGTCACTTGAGTGGACAGAAGACCCCCAAAAGTAAATGTTTGTGTGTATATATATATATATATATATATATATATATATATATATATATAAATAATATATATTTATATATATATATATATATATATACTTTTTATCCAACCCTAACTCTTTAACATTTCATTTCTTAAAGTACTGTATCTTATGGTCCATCATAGGTCAAGTCCTGCAGCCATCCCCTCTTTATGTACCCTTCTCAGAACAGTTTTCTGATGAGAATAATAGACCATTCCTCTGTAATGTGTGTTACAATACCCACTTTTAGTGGACTATCTATACTATTAAAAAGGAATATAATAGATAATAAGACAAAAGCACAATTGGGTGGTAGATGTACTGTTGAGGAAGAGGAAGAGTCGGAGGCAGACCCTTTCATGAAGGGAGTACCATATAGTAACGGTAATGATTTCAAATAAATAATGTGAACATTTCCCAGCACACTTACCAGCTCGCCTACAATAGAAACAGAGGTTATACAGTACTTATATTTGCAAACATATGTGGAAGTCACATTGCTTCTTCAAGGACCTTTTGTTTAGAGCTGTCCCTAACTATTAAAGTTGAACTAAACCCAGTAAATACTCAACTGTCACTGTCACCTCACAGGTGCAACCATCTTCTTCCTTCTTCATCCCAATTTTCAGCTATCTTGATTGACGAGGCTGGGAATATGTAACTCCCAGCATGCAGGAGTTTTTTCAGTACTGGCTGCGGCAGGGGAGGCAGGAAGTGACGGGTATCCTGGGAACCAATGCTAAGCTGATTGTGCATTTTGACAGCTGGAACGAAGATCAGGCAGGTTAGGAATACTTTTTGTAGAAGGGACTTCGTCTGTCCCTTTCTACGATAAAGCCCTGTTTGATGCCAAACTTTTGTTCCACTTTAACTAACTTCTAAAGCAAGGTCTACAGTGAAAGGAAAATCCTCTTTCAGTGAGCACCTTGCTTTAAAAGCTAATTATTCATTTTTTAGAGCAGTTTTCATTTCTGTTCTTATGTGGAGAAATACTAGAGGTCATCAGTCGCCATTGTGTTAATCTGGGTTTCTGGTGCTCCTTTATTTTTTATTTTTTTATTCACTATACAGGTAGTCCCCGAGTTAAGGACAAGCAACATACTGACGACTCCTAGATATGAACGGGGCATTCCTGCTCACTACTGTGCAAGACAGAGGCTTGATAGGGGGTGGTTTGCATGACTTGCAGAAGAAATATTTTGCTAAACACAGCTGAGACTGAGGTCTTCTGCAACATCTTGTACTATTTAATGACCAAGACAAACTCTGCAGTTGTTTCTTTTTGAATATCAAAGCACAGCTTGCTCCAGAAGTCAATGTCTTGACCTGCTCTGACTTAAATACAAATTAAATTTAAGAACAAATCTACAGTCCCTATCTCGTATGTAACCCAGGGACTACATGTACATGTTCCAAGATGGAGCGGTCATTGATTAGAGTAAGGGCCACACTTCACCGGGTGACCTTGACAAGTCAGTATGGATTACACAAAGTTGTGCAACTAAAATCTTTCAGTTTATAATACAAATTGTTGAAACAATATAACAATTTGTTTTGTTTGAAGCCTTGCTGGTAAGTGTGCTGGAAAACGTCTTCAGTGTTTGTTCTGTCAATGCTGCAGATTTATTAATAATAAAAATGACTTTTAAATGACATTGGTAAAGATTGTATTAGGTTAACTATATTTTACAGAAGAACTCCACTAAACAACAAAACTTCTTTGCTTAATTAAAACAACTTACCGGTGATGGGGTCTCCTAGGATATAAAGGAATTCATAGACATTAGATGATTCTTGCTGCATCCAAGCAGTATTGGTTAGACCACGTTCTGACCTTCAAATGCTTGAGTAGGTGCACCCTTATGTTCTAGGAGGAAGCAATATGCTATTTTTTCTATTGTTTTCTTTTAGACAATAATGAGCTGAGGGCATATACTTGTAGTCTCATAGCCCTCTTCCACAGACATCGATGTGTACCTAACAATCCCTGTATGCATGTTAAAATTTAATATAAAACATAAGCATTTAAGTTTGATAACTTTTTATTAGACATGTGAGTAAGCTGAGCAAAAGCTGGTGAATTTCCTGGGCACTAACCTAATTGGTTATCATGAGGCAGATTTGTACAGAAGTTTAATTTTACTATTGCCTAAGGATTTGTTGCATCTGTTGATAAAACATGGAGATTGTTTAGTTGCTAATGGCACTATTTATACAGTGCAACACAATTGCTCCTTCATTGGCATTTTATTAAATACATTGTTTTTTAAGTTTAGTAAAGTACAGTATATAAAAAAAAGAAAACTGTAGAATTTTCAACAAAACAGGAATAGGAGCGGAGAGGAACATTTCTAATGGGGACATTTGTTCATCTAATGACTAAGACATTTCAACACATTAGACATATTTATTCTTTTAAAGTGCGATCCCAGGCAGATAACTAATTCAGTGAGCAACTAATGCTTTCCCAAAAAACATACAACTGTACAAATGTCTAAGGCTTAAGACATACATTTGCACTGCAGTGTGTGGGGGGTAATGTGCATTAGTATGTTGACATGTGGTTTCTTTGCAACACACCATAAAAAAAATGCTGAAACTGTGTGTATGTGGTTCATTTCCATATGCAGACAGGCTATTAATAATTATTGGGTTGCCTTAACCCAATGGTGTAATCCTCAACAAGAGATGCAGCTCTATACAGAATCAGTGGGATATACAAGTGTATATCCTAAAACGTGTACTGAAAAAGTTCTCTGCTTCCTCTATTGCCAATCCCATTCCAATGTTCCAGGAAAGTTAAAATCTGATTGATGGCTGTTAAAAAATGTCCCCAATTAAAACTACCTAAAGCAGTTTTGGGTACCAGTTCACTAAAAAGACATTGTGGAATTGGAATGCAGGAACTCAGATATGAGCAGAGATTAGCTGAACTGAATGTATTCTCTCTTGAGAAGAGATGTTTAGGGGGGATATGATCACCCTGTATAAATTTTTAAATGGTCCATAAAGAGAACTCACGTCCCAATTATTCACTTTGAGATCTTTGCGTCTGTAGGAAAAGAAGTGTAATCTCCGGATAAGGAAAAGATTCTTCACTGTAAGGTCTGTGAAGATGTGGAATAGGCTCCCTCAGGAATTGATTTCCCTAGTGGTTGAACTTGATGGAGGTAAGTTTTTTTTCAACCTGACCTACTATGTAACTATGTAAGTAAGATCAAAACAATAGAGAGACTGAAGGCACGTGTAACACAGGGGTCAACGGAAACACAGGAAGAGACTGGAGGCACAGGTGATGTAGGGGTCAAAGAAGACACAGGAACACAGGAGACACAGGAAATATCAGACAGGACAACTAGAGGTTGGGTAATCAGGTTACAGTTTTGTGAGACCACTAGCAGAGCACGGGGGCTCAACAGTAGTCTGGAGGCAGATTGCTTGAATGCTAAGTGCTGTGTCTAAACTAAAAGGATATCTCCTGATTGGCTGGCGAGTGGCAGCAGGTTCAGAACTGCCCACTTGCGCAGAAGAGAGGTGCCGGCACTTTAGCGAGGAGGAGGTAAGTGTGACAATTACATGAACCCTGTGTTCCATGTTTTTCAAATTCATTTGTTATAAAACACCTGTAGCTCTCTACTGGTAGGATCAGAGAGACTTACCATTCCTGGTACACATGGATGTATATGAAACTCTGGACTATTTTTAATTTCCTCTCCTATATCTATACGGACTTGTTCACACCAACATTAATGCCCAACATAGGGCCTAATTTATTAAAGCCCTGCAAGATACTGAAGAAGAAGGGAGGGACTATTATAAACAAACAGCAGTACTAGCCAGCATAGCAAAATGCATGTGTAACGTGACATATGCACTGTAACACATGCTCTGGTATGAACATGTCCTAGTTTCTAAAATGTATGTTTTTGGTATTTTACATGTACAACTATGACTACAACATACCAATCATTATTCTTTGCCAAGGACGCATATAGATGAACTTAGCCCCTATGCCAATAAAATCATGGAAATGTTAGATAAAAGAGTTGTCTCATCTATTATATAAAAAAATAAAGGATGTCCTAATACATGAAATAAAATTTACTTTGGACAGATGAACCCAGGCCCTGTGACCGATAACTTACAGTCATTAAACCATTACTTTTAAAAGAGTATTGAATGATAATACAGGTCATTTTAGTAGATTTCATATAACAGAGTGAGTGAAACAGAGTGAAACAGAGTTTCAGATGAAATATAAATATAACTTTAAGGTTTCATTAAAATGTATGAGATATAAATATTACACACTTTTTCAATGAGCTACTCAACCTGAATAAGGTCTGCTTCAATAAAACAGCAAAGTCTATTGTAGCCCATACCCATTCTGTGTATTGTTCCCATCTCTGTACTTAGCTGGCATTGATGCCAATAGCTAAAAACATATTTTGCTTGGCTTGGAAAAGTTTGATAACAAACTTGTGTAATAAGCTGCTGAGTTTTATAAGCCAGGGCTTCTTTTGCTTTCCAATTAAACATGTATTATTAGACAATTGTTTAAAAGGTATTCAATTAATATTTATTTATTTATGACTTATAAAGGTGTATAGAAACTTCTAACGATTGGATCACATAAACTTTCCAGAAACCTTTTAGGTAACTGAAGTGAACAAAGTGGGAACCTTACTACTGCAAAGCAACATTTGCTCAATCAAATGCTAAATTAAGGTGTCAAGATAGAAAATCACTTTGTGTTGACTTGACCCTGATAGTGCTTTGTAAAAAGAGAAAAATAAATATGTAGTATATTGAGATTCTTGGAAATGTCATCCGCACTCTTGATGGGCGCAATTGCTAAGGATTCTTTCTGGATTATATATTTCAGAAATCAGAACAAATTTAGAGCTAAACACCAACTTTGCCAATTGCTTGGTTGGGTAAACATCGGCTGGGAGACCTTTGTTAGAGGGAAATTTTTACTAGGAGGTTATGTGAGCTGCCATTGCTGACCTGGTTCTAAAAAGTACAGCTTGACTGTTGGTGTTCTTTTTCTATATCTTTTAATACTTTCTGAATCACTGACCCAGAATGAGTAAGCAGCTCAAGTGTTGAGCTAATTGACCACAGTTATCTTCTTGTTGGTTTCCTGTGTGGGACTGAGACAACTAAAACCAAAGGATCAACATAATATCCAAGCAAATAAACATTTTTGGAAGGCATCCTGCAATGGTAGCTTACATCATCTCCTTTCCACTTTTAAAAATGATCAATCAGGCATGTCCCTACTGTAACAATCCCTCCTATCAACTTGATTATTCTGTGAAATAGTTGGCAGGCAATCCCGGCTTCCCCTATATTGCCTGGACTGAATTACCTTGCTCAGGAGTTCTGCCATCCTAGCCTGGCCAATAAAAATGATCAAAGACCACAAGGAAGAGGTGAAAAAGGAAGTAGATGGTGGAACCCTGTGACGGTATTGGGACAGGTGAGTATAGCCAGTTTAGTTCAGTTTTCGAGGTTTACAATTGACAAAAGGCTAAAGTCAACCTTGCCACATTCTTTGCAGTTGGTCATTTACTGTAGGACATTCCTGATGGGAATACCAAATGATGTTTGACTAAGTTCAAGTGGAACCCATGGTGGAATCGAACTTGAATCACCTCTAATCATGACAAGGTTGGAGAGTGAAGTATTGAAGATGAAGTCCTACATATTGTTATCACTACACTCTTTGTCTTCCCCTATATCAATCTTTATTACCTGGATTTGTCTACTTGTCTTTTTTTGTAGTTTATAGTCAAGATCTGTAAGTGATGACAGGAAATGCTATTGCACTGTATAAATTCTACACTAAATTGGATGGCATTTCCCACAAAGAAAAATGTATCTATGTACACATGAACCTATATCAGCTGCATAACTAGACTGCTAGAGCGAAAAATATATACAGGTTTGAGAAGATAAGGAGTGAAGCAAACTAGAGATATGGGACTTTTATGAGAAAACCTGTAAAAACATCATTTCTGTTTATAGTTGTCCTGGAGAAAGCAAATTGGATGGGAGCGTGAAGTGCAATGGGAGCGGGACTTTAAATTACTGCAGAGGAGAACAGCTATCTTACAATCTACTTTCTTGTTGAGATCAGAGACAGACGGAAAATGTTATGTGATAATGATAAAATAAGGGAGGTGGGATTGAAACGTTGACTTTTACACTAAATAGCAAATCCACGTCCAGTCTTATCAGAACTTGCCTGCGGCGTTGTCACTAACACAATGTTGGTGGCCTGAGGATTTGGTGAATGTGCAGAAAACAGCCTGTCTACATGGATTTAATGGATTTCATTTTTTATCCATATACATTATTTTAATGTGAATAACTTTATTAGGATATGCAAACAGTTTCTATGCATAGTTTGTTATTGTATAGGCAACCATAACAACTCACTATATGCAGACAGTAGGCTACACCATGCTGTGCAGCACACCTATTGTGATTTATTTAATCATCTTTCTTAAAGGAAACCTGTACTGAGAAATGAGTAGGGTTCTCTTTGCATTACTAGTTGTCTAATAATTGGGTTACAATGCCAATAGCACTAGTAACTAAAGTTATAGGACTTGGTGGACATCAGGAGACCTTCAGTGACATGAGGACCATAGGGCCAGAGGACCATTGCACTGTTTGTTTTCTAAGTACCTGCACACTTCAGCAATAGGTGTTCTTTCCAGCAATCAGGGAACACCGGGTCTGTTACCATGCTATGCTGGGAAGTAAGGTTTATTCACTTAAAGCGGACCTATCATCACGTTTTTAACATTAGAGAAAAGGAAACATTTTACATTTTTTTGGGGAGGTTCAGCAGCTTCCTAGAATATTTGTGTCACATATCACAGGAGGCTGGGGGAGGCTCTTACTGTGCCTACCTCGTATTGAGCCTGCGTCATCAGGGGCTCTACTATACAGGTAGTCCACGAGTTAAGGACATCCGACACATGGACGACTCCTAGTCTTTGCAGCTGTTTCTTTTTGCATATCAAAGTTAATTGCTTCAGAAGTTAATGAATGTCTAGGCCCCATATGGATTGCTTTTGCTTTGTGATTTATTCACAGTGAGCATTTTATACAGTAACTGACACCATGCTACCTAATAGAATGTTGAGACAAACGCCTGTCCTAATTGCATTCATTAAGATAATGTATCTGTTCCGACTTACATACAAATTCAACTTAAGAACAAACCTAAAGTTCCTATCTCGTATGTAACCTGGGGAGTACCTCTAATGTGAAAAATAGGGTTAAATTTCCCTCTGTCTGCGCAGTGAGATTTAAACTTTTTTGACATGTCATCTGCTCTCCCACCTGCACAGTGCGTGTCCGGTTGACGCAAAGAAAAAAAGATTATTACCCTCACCATTGTGTCCAACTGCTGGAAAGAAGAGGAAAACTGAGACAGCACGGGACTCTGTTGGCTCGATTTGGGGAAAGGTTTATGGCTTTTCACTGGTAACTCTTTTTTTTCCGTGAAAGTTTCACTTTAGGAGACTTTTTTTTTTATACTTGCTTACAAACTAGAACAGTAGAAGTGTGCAGATCAGCAATTATGATTTTGGAGCACATTTTTAATGGCACACTTTTATCCTTCTTGTAAAAGTGTCTGGTATTACTTTTATAAAGAAATGACAGTTTGTGCTGATTGCAGATTTATCAGCAATTTTACTAGCGCCAGCACATTTCTACAGTGGTGATTAGCATGATTACTAGGTCAAGGTTGGGTGTCAATACCCCCCCTGGATGCTGCATTGAACATCGGAAACACTGTTTGCGATTGTTACACCCAAAAATGCCTGTAGCAAAAACAAAAAGATAAAAAAAAACAATTATTTTAAGTATTTCAAGTTTTTGCAAGCAACAACACTGATTAAAACTGCTTGCTAAACCCCTTGTCTGAACCTAGCCAAAGAATGTTCACAGATAACTAGAACACAAATATGACCTTATTGATTGTAGGGTGAATCCTGGACCAGACTGCATTTTTAAACTGCAAAGAGGTCCAGGACTTGGCTGTGCTGTCTAGCAGGGCTACTGGAATACACTGTCTTGGCTGAACAGAATAATAAAAATCTTTTAGCATGTAAAAATAAGGAACGTATCTACAAGGTTGTATTTAAATGCCATAATGATTATACCTTTTTGTTCAAGCTCTGCTTCTTGTGTCATGCAATTATTCCAATAATACCTAATGTTAGAATAAATTAATGTAGGACGCATGCAGTCTATTTATTCACTGTTCATACCTCCCTCTATAGCACATATGCTGCATTTAGCAAACAAATATTCAGAGGTGGGTGATAATTATCTTCCCCTGATTACCCAGCATATTTATTTATTGCAATCTTATATTATAGTCGTAAAAAAAGGATGTAAAAATATACGCAAAAGGCACACTGTGCTGAGCAATACATACACACATATATAGATGCAAATATAGCTCCGACATATAGCACAGTGCTGTACAAAGATCAGCGGTGCACTCACATGAGTCTCAGTCATATGTCTAGAAAGTTTGGTTTAAATGTCTCGATGTGTTTTTGAGTAATGTTGGAACATACATGCATACATACATCCAAATTGTGCTCTGACATTTAACACATACATACATACATAGATGCAAATATAGCCCTGACATATACCACAGCGCTGTACAAAGATCAGCGGTGCACTCACATGAGTCTCAGTCATATGTCTAACAAGTTTGCTTGAAATGTCTCCATGCATTTTTGAGTGATGGTGAAACATACATACATA
>NC_092871.1:23828260-24022235 GCF_032062135.1 Pyxicephalus adspersus
AGTTCAGCATGGTTTGCTGGTTGCCCAGAAAGTTTCATGCAGCTAGCACAAATGAATCCCAAGCAGCAAGTTCAGGTGGGTTGAATTTGTTTCTGAATGTGGCATCACGCATCAAATTGAGGATTTGGGGGACCAACAAAAATGTCTGCTTTTAGTTTAGCATCTGTTAAATTTTTTCCAAACTTGTCCTTCAGATACTGGAAACCCATACCATCATGATCCATTGCAATGGCAAAGTTTTTCATTAATCCAAGTTTAATATGAAGTGGCGGAAGGTAAACTTTCTGTGGATCAGTGAGTGATTTATGCTTCACGTTGTACTGGCCAATAGTGTGTTCAAGTCTGGGTGGCCATTCTTTCACTTTGTGATGGTTGCTGTCATCATCACTGTTCCAAAAGCACAGAAAGTGCATATATTTTGTATATCCCAATTGCAAGGCAAGAAGGAGTACCACCACCTTCAGGTCACCACAAACATTCCACTTCTGTTCTGAATAGTTAATCAATTTGAAAATGACCTCCATGGAGTCGTATGTCTCTTTCATTCCCTTGGCATGAGCAAGAGGAACAGGTTTTTTGTTAGCTTTTTGCTGCAATACAGCTTTCAAACTTGCTATGCTCAAGTCTAAATATAATGCATTATAATTGATAGATACATCCAAGACATTCAATATGTAGAGCTATGCATTGTTTTGCTAAGAAGAAAACTGGGTGAAGATGTTTACACCAGTGATCAAACAGGGAGATGTGAGTTTATTTCCACTTTTGGATTCAGAGTTTTGGATGCAGAGGTCTTTAGGTAGAAGCCCTCACTTCCCCCCACTTCCTCTCCTGTGATCGGGAAGACAAGTTGTAAAATAGATTACCCAAAGACTGACTTGAAAAATTTAGTGTTGCTCAACCATGAACGATCTTTTAGACATATATATATGATTAAATAAAAGTGTTCCATAATAACATAGTGTTAATTATATTCCCTTTTTTTTTAGATGCTACCACCTGGTAACCACTAATATTATTATTATTATGACGATGGCTCAAAAGAGCACTTAGTGGGTACAATTTACTACTGAAAATAAAAGAACAATAGTGAAAACTCAAATAGACTCTTAACTTGCTAAAGCGAAGGTTACAATCAATTTGAAAAGTTGTGCTTTAAAGAGATTAGAGCACAGAAGCAGAGACTGATGAGACCAACTTTCTTCCTAGAAACCTGCAAAGCAAGAAAAGACAGATTATATTGATTCTCTTGGCTTTGAGGAAACATTTGTTGCTAATGATCTAGTGAAAATTTCTTGCTGATAGATTCACACTCTTCAGTGGAGAGCCTACTGCTATCACTCTGCTACACATGGAGAACAACGAGGATATGGATATGGATTGGGCTTCTTGTGGCGTTAATGCATGCATGTTTTTTTGTAAAATTAGTAAAAGTGGAACTAAACCCAAAAAACTAACAGGCACCAGGAGGTAGAGGTTTGTGGCAAAGGAAATGTGTCCTTGGCTGCCCAATATCTGAAGAGGATCTCGGTGAACCTGTAAGACTTGGCGGTGAATATGGTGGCTTTAGGGGATACATTGGTGACAGGATCCTGGACATTTCATGTCCATCTTCAGGGCCATATTGGTAAATATGCTGTGCAAATGCTCAAACTGTTTAGTTCCACTTTAAGCAAGATTACATGTCTCTTTTGCATGGATATTGCAATGTATTTTTGCAAGAGATGCAAGGGATGCTTGGGACATTACTATAAAGCAGTAATTATGATTTTATAAAACATTTATTGGTGCAATCAATCACTTTAATTTAAAGTAGATGTACCAGAAAGATCCACCTGGAGTAAACGTTTGGTGAATGTCAACACAGAACAGTAAGGAACTATGGTTTTGGAATAGCACAATGCAGCATAGACTGGGGGTGGGGGGTGTGGGGGGGTAGTTTGCATGACTTGCAGAAGAAATCTTTTGCTAAACACAGCTGAGGTTGTGGGTGATCTTAGAGGGGTGAGCTCTATCTGCAGCCTTTTGTAATTCTTTAATGACCAAGACAAACTCTGCAGTTGTCTCTTTGTGCATATCAAAGCACAGCTTGCTCCACAAGTTAATAAATATCTAGGCTCCGTAAGGTTGAGGATATTATACAGTGAGAATTTTTTACAGTAACTGACACAAAGCTGCCTAATAATATGTTGAGACAAACATCTGGCCTAATTGCATTTAACAAACTCCTGGGCAGAGGATCGTCTGGATTTATATGTCTAAAAGCGGTACAAAGTCTTTCATGAAATTTTTTTTAAAGTATAATATAATAGTATGAATATAATAAAGTTTAAAACACAAAATCATGTCAAAAAAAAAAATTAATAACTTTGACATGACTTTGTATTTCAAACTTTATTATACTCATACTATTATATTAAATTGAAAAAAAATTTTCATGAAGGACAATGTACTGCTTTTAGACATCCAGTGTAGAGTTATTTTGTATTGAATGCAATACACAAAATTTGAAATTACTGCCATGCTCCTAGCGAGAGCTGTATGCATTGACGTCACCGGGAACTCTCGAGGAACGTCAGCATACTCGCTGGGGGACAGATCGAGGAAGAGGAGGCGGCCAGAGGATAGCAGGACACTGGAGGGTGCCAAAAGTGGCGCGGGGTTACTGCTTTCAGCTTGTTTTTTTTCCCGAGCCACACTTGGGCTTACCACTGGGGAGATTTAAATAATATACCACTTCCAACTTACAACTAAAAATTCAACTTAGGAGCAAACCTCCAGTCCCTATCTCATATGTAACTGGGGATTACCTGTATACACTCACCCAGAATGACTATGCAGCTCAGATGTTCAGCGTATTGCCACAGTTATCTGTTTGCTTGTTTCAGGTGCGTGATTGACACCACCGACACCAAAAGATCAGCTTTACATCCATACTTTACAATGAGTTCAGTGATGACAGCTTCCATCACCTCTAGTCTGCTTTAAGGTTCATCATGACATATTTGTGACATCTTACAATCTGGCAGGTAATTATCAGAAATAATTTCTATTTGGAGAATTGCTAGCCGTTATTTGGCAGTACCTTACTAGATAAATGAACCAGTTAAAATACATTCCAATACCAAATCACTTACAGCAGATTTAACATGTGATATAATACAAGAGTGTGGCTATTTAAATAGGTGTAAAATGAAATGACACATTCTCAGTGTATTTCACAGAACAAGATAGAAGAACATGTCAGGACAGTGAACAAAATATATAAAAAAAAATTTAAAAAAAGAGCAGCAAGCCAAATCACGGCTCCAGTAAAGAAATATTAATAATACAAAAATCTGTTTTGTCTGGCCATGGATTGCACCAAGAAATGTGGTGAGTACTCAATGTGGAATATTCATTAATCGTGTAACACAGCAAAGCTTTGGTAAACAGGGGCAGTGAGAAATATAATGAGAAAGATTTATTATTAATCATCAGATTTAATATGAATTTTCTTCTCCACTCCATATTAGCTTTAGGGGAAAAATGCCCTTGACCACTTCTTAAAGTGTATCTCAGCCCCAAAACAAAAATAAAATATATTGAAGCGTACTAGTACTTTGATGTAGTAGCTGCATTAGTTTCTTTCATGTATTTTTTTACTTTTATTTTTGCTTGGTAGTCCTGTAAATAACACACTTTCTGTTTCCTCATTTCTGTTACATAGTGGATTGATTGGGTTGTATGGATTGATTGCTGTATTTTCTTTTCCCCTTGCAGGAAGTGACAAGGACACTGCATTTATGGAAATAGCAGGAGGTATTCTCTGTCCACTTCAAAAAATTGTAGGCTGCAACATAGCTGTTTTTGTTCTTAGATATGTTTTAATTGTGCATTTGTATAGCATGAAAATTTGCAAAAGGTTGTTTGGTGTATTCCAAATACTCATAATCAAAAGTGGTAAGTCTAACAAAAAAAGAATGAATCTCATCATATCCGGTTGGATTGGCCGAGAAATGTGACCAGATTTAGAATTTCTGAGTTGGAATTCAGACATTTCTTTTTAAATAAAGGTTTAGAATAACTATTTTTAGTATAGAATCTATTCTCTGTTCTGTTTACCTCTAATTGTGCAGAGAAAACAGGTAAGATACAGAAAAAAATACCTATGTTTGACTAAAACTAATTGCTGTGATTTCACTTGGTTAACAGTCACACTGTTCATAAGTACTTTCTTCCCATCGCTCTTCATCTAGCTACCTTTCTCCTATGCAACTAGCACTGTCCCCCCCCCTTTTTTTTTTGTCCTAACTGTCCGCTTGTGCCTGTGGATGGGATAGTGGAACTCGTAATCTGAGCTCAGAATTGATTCTGATTGAAATTTGAGCATCACTAATAAACACTTTTGCATAGACTTTGCTAAATCTTTTTGTCAATTCACCAATTGTAGCAAAGTTATGCAACATTTCTGTGCAACATGTCTTCACAACCATAAAGCTACTTGTGTATGCATCACATACAAACACTATACAATATAGTGGTACCTTGGTATAAGTCCTTAATCTGTTCCAGGTCCTTGGACTTATACCAAACAGGACTTATACCAAACACATTTTTCCCATAAGAAATAAAGGAAAATGATTAATACGTTCCTATGTAAAAATCCTATTGTTATTGGCATATTATACATTGATGGGGTTGTATAGAATAATTTAAACACTGCTTAATACTAAAGTACATAAATACAAAAGCAATTAGATGAAATAAATTAAAATTTAACCTCACTTTACCTTGCTGAGAAGGAGGAGGAGATGTTATGTAATTCACAAAATCACAGAAAGTTATAGTGCGGGACAGGACTTATACCAAGTTGGACTTATTCCAAAGTGGATTTTTACCGAGGTACCACTGTATTTGAATTTTTTACATAGCTTGTATATATGTCTGAATGTGTTACTTGCAGAAACAAAACAAACTAGACCACAATGCTAGATTTGCACATAGAGTAGAAACTAGGGATGAGCAAACAAATTTATTCAATTCAGTCTTACAGCAAATTGGGCCGTTCTCGCTTACCAAACACGTAGGTGAGAACGACCTTTGTAAATTCGGCAGGTGAGCCCCGAATTTTTGGTACCTGAAAGACCAAGCTGACAGCTCTGCTCCCCTGGTTGCTCTTGCAGCCCTTTACTAGTTGTATGTGTTGTTGAATAGAGTTTCTCTATCCAAGATTACAGAATCCCCCTCTCAGTGGGAGATCTCCCGGCACTTCAGGTCAGAATGAAGGCTTGCCAGAGGCATTCTCGCTCATCCCTAGTAGAAACTTGTTTCATTTGTGAGACTGTAAACTTCAATTTCTGACCTGGTTCTAAAAAAAATACATTTTGCCTGGTTGGTGCTCTGATCCTCTGCCTTTAAAACCTTTTAAATCACTGACTCAGAATGAGTATGAAGCTCAGGTGTTCAGAGGATAACCATACAACTTGTTATCTGCATGCTTCCTTGCTCCAGGTGTGTGACTACTGAAACCATAGGCATCCAAGCAATTAGCATTCTTTCCAATGCGTTAAGCAATGCCAATTTACATAATCTCACAGTATGACTTTAAGACTTAATGTAAGAAAATAACACATAATTTATTAGAAGTAATAGGCTTACAGTGTGTCTTGCTTCCACCCATGTTTGTTGCAGATCGTTTAGCTTCTCAGTGTTCTTTTCTATCCTTTTGAATATGGATGAACAGGGCAGAGGAATTATCTATCCACTGCATTCAAGTGATTTCTTTTAGAATTGAAAACAAACACTTTATTGTATATTCACGTCACAGAGATACTGCCCTGTCTATGGACAGTCTTAAAGTACTTTTAAAGGTCCTCCTAAATTGATAGATCTGAATACACGATAAAGATAAAATAAGAGGTGCATATTTTTTATTGTATGTCTACTGTACTATGTTATTATGGTCATAATTTCCAGTTTTTTAGCTGCACACTGATTTAAGTACATGACAAACTGAGAATCCTTAAAATAACTCTTCTTCTACCATATGGACTTTGATTTCTGTACTAAAAAATGTTACATTCTACTGTTAATAAATGCTGCAGAAGCTCTAAATCTGTGCTATTTAGTAACTCTATTTAGCTTTTTAACACTTCATCCTATATCTGAGAATTGTTTGCTTTACAACCAACCATTTAGATGTGTGATAGTATAATATAGAACATTATTGATATAGATATGAGGTCGTGAGCAGAACTAGCAGGTGACATGAGCTTCTGATTTACACGTAGTGCAAGAAGAACTCCATCTTCACCAAAAACCCTAATGGTAGAATGAATATCTACTACAAGCTAACATTCCAACATTCATTCAACGTAAGTGCTATAGCTTAGGGAAGAGTTGTCTTATTAAGCAAATGAAAGCAGGCTGGCAGTCTGAAAAAGCATCAGAATTAAAACCAAGATCAGTAACCCGAAACCCTGCATGCAAGCCAAGGGATTAAGAAGAATCAGAGGCATAATCAGTATTGATTGGATAGCAGAAGTCAGGAGAGAACCGCAGTTGGGAAATATGTCATGGAAAAGTGAAAGTGAAGGGCATGACCAGGACTAAGATGGAAATCAAAACTGATGGATAAGTAAAATGTCAAAGTTGAAATAAAGCCACATTAATCATAGGTCAGCATATCACCTTCCTGATGACCTATTGACCTGTGCAACATGTAACAAGATAGAAATGGCCATTCAGCAAAGATGCCAGGACCTGTGTTCTATAAAACATTAGATAGTTGTCAAACCAGTGTTATAAAACCTGGAAAAGCTGACATACTGATATGCAAAAATGGCAGGTTATTTGAAAAAAGAGCGGAAAAGGAATGAATGAAATGGGCCATCAATTAAATATAGGGGAGGAATATTCAATATTTAAGAGTTTATAATGAAATTACACAATCTCAGTTTGTGAAAAGGAAAAAATTAAGTAAAATGAGCACCTCATGACTGATCTTGGCTCTACTCTTTACACTGAACAATTCACAGTCAACAAGCTAGAATCTTTCAGAAAAAACAGGACAATATAACCCGTTATTGCTAATGTAGAGGATATATGATATATCATATTCTCTATTATGATATATCCCAGCCACGTACCTAAATGGAACCCTATAATGAAAAGATGTTGAAGTGACACGTATAGTGCTATTCTCAGTGCATATACATAGCATGGGATATCAGCATTCCATCTTTCTTTAAAATCTCAAGGAGTGTCACTGCATATGATTAGGACTTTATGTTTTTGGAACATGCAGACTTCCTCGCATCAAATCAACAGTGACTTACTGTTGTATTCTTGAAGGAGGCCCTATGTGGTTTAGAAATATTATTGTATTCTTTATTTATATGGTGAATTCTTCAAGAAAGAGCTAATGGCAGGGGCTATGTCTTTTTAGAAAGGATGCCTATACTGTAAAATACTTTATTCTAATGTTTAGATTTTCATACATGTCCTGTAACCCAGTGGTCGCAAACCTGTTAGGACCATCAGACCACTAAAGTTATCGGCTCCGGACCGCACATGCGTGGTGAGCCGTATGTCACTCAAAGGGGAAGAAACTTCCCCCCCATTGTGATGTCATATTGCCAAAACCTGCACACTCTCCCATTGTGGGCCTGAGCCTGCAACCCGTACGGGGGAACATGGTCCGTGGCTCTGGCCGGTGCGCCCCCCCAGTGGGGTTTTTTCCAGAGGCCGGAGCCAGGAATCACCAAATTTTTCCCGGACCACCAATTGGCGACTGCTGCTGTAACCTATAGATTTATAGTTAGTAGGATATCCATTCAAAATAAAAGTCGGAATATAAAAAATGCTTATTCTGCAGGAAGGATGTGTGCCATGGAGGAGTTTCTATAAATAAAATGAATTCATGTTCGACTAAAGTGTATTTTTAGCAAAAGATTTTAGATTGATTGCAATTTATATCATCATCAATCTCATCTTTCATCGTATATTAACTGAACTGAATTAGCCAGATTGTATATATATATAGAATAAGACACAAATCTTATTAAAATATGATATTGATATATTCAACAGGTTAATACCTGTTTTAGTATAACAAAGGCCCATGTTTCAACAAATACCCGTTTTCCATATTGCTATTGTGGGAGTGTAAGGCCCTGGTCAGCACCAGTCCTCACCAGACATCAGTCCCCCAATCTAACAACGCAGTCTTCACCTAAAGCAGCCCCCACTAAGCCTTGGGAGACTGGTTGCGTCTCACAGCACTTGGTTGCCCCTAGGACTTACTGCACAAGGGATGGTGTCTGGTAATTGGTTAGCAGCAAGCCAGAAGCCCACAGATAAAGCAGTACCAATATTCCAACAGAGACAAGTCCAGAATATAGAGCAGAGGTCATACACAGATATTTAACCAAACCAAGTACACAAGGAAAAAACACAAGCAGAGTCGGGGTTACAGGCAAAGGTCAGTCCAGGCTGCATAAACTGGCAAAGCCAGAAACAGACAAGGTCAGCAACAGTAAATCAGACGATAAATCTCCAGCACAGAATAGCCCAGCTATACACTTCAACAGGCACTGGTGACTGGGAACAGAGAGGCTATAAAGTCCCAGCAGCCAATGGCAGTGCAGGACTGAGTCGGGAGCTAATTGCCCCTGAAATCCCCTTCAGCTGTGCACAGCCTCACAGAGTGGTGCTGGGGATGCCAAAAATACATCAGGCTGCATGGCTAAAGGGAAGCAGGGACTGCTGCTATCTTAGTTCTTCTTAGTTTTCGTGGCTGCTGCAAATCACATTGCTGGACAGAATAAACAGTGTTTCATACTGCGATGAGTCGATGAGTCGCCAGACAGATGAGCATCTCCTAACAAGAAGTCAAAGGTTTCCTATGTCTTATCGGCTACTGATTTAAATCATTGGACCTACTCTCATAATCTAAGTTTAATAATGAATGTAATAGATCATGTCTTCTCCATGCCAATAAAACTGGAAGACCCATTCAAATACCTAAGGACCAAATGTAAAAAACTTTTGCGTTATTCCACATAAAGTAATAGGCTGCCCTAGGCTAAGGTCATGCTTATTAATACTTATAAAGATATGTTGGAATATGGGATGTTTATTTCATACCTACAGATGATATAGCTATAGAATATATTCTCATTACACTAGTGAATGAAGATGCTGCCAGCAATTGCAAAATACCAATTTAATACCTTTAAAAGGAGCAAAAGCTCTAAAACATAAAACATGTATTAAAAGGGACAACGCCAAGCAATGTGGACCTAGTAACCTAACTTTAAACTAAGCTGTTGCTTGATCTGTCTTTATTCTCCTGTTTCCCTCTCACTTCCCCTCATCAACATGCTAATGAAATGTTTCAATAAAACCTTTTTAGTTCTCATTACATTTATGACCGAGTGTTCTAATTACTTGATCCCTATGCTTTTCTAGGCAATGTAGGCAAGTCATAGCTGGTGGAAGGAGCTGCCTGTGTGCTGGTAAATAGCTTTCTTAAAAAAAAAATCACAATGCCCCACCTCAGTATTTTCTATGTGAGCCAGTCTGGATGAGTGGGCATTCTTAGGTAGACTGTATTTGCATGAGAAATGCCCCAAGAAATGCCCACATGTGATACTGAGCCTCTTTGATTGAAAGAACTGAAAAAGAATGAATATTTGTAGGTCAAATATAGGCTGGGGATAAAAGTATTAGATCATTGGTCCCCAAATTTTTTTGAAGCATAGATCAGTTTCATGTAATAAAAATTTTCCCTGGGTGGTTGAGGGGGGGCGGATTCAATGAAAACGTTTTTTTATGCATTAAAGAGTTCCTGGTAGGTAAGAGTATCCATCCTCATCAGTTTCAGTGTTCTCCATTACAGGAAGGATCTTTGTCCTTCTTCCTGTAAGTTGTTCAGCAAACCAAGTCTGATCCTCTCTCCTGCTATGAAGCTGACTTATATGATTGGTAGAACTAAATAACCGGCAGGAGGACACCATTCTTGGTGTTACAACTAAGACTAGTCCTCAGCCCAGTTGTTGGGGACCCCTGGGTTAGGGGATGTTACTCATTCCACATTCTACTTGGCTTGCTGCATCTTCTAATGAACAGCGTTTTTTTTACAAATGCTTTAATCTTTCTTTCATATTTTTTTACATACTTCAAAAAAAAAATCACTAATATTTTTATTTTTTACTAACTTTCAAGAAAAAGAAGACTGGCATTAAACCTTAAGGGTTTTACAGTTCCAATGATTTTTAAGCAAAGAAAAGTTCATTTGTCTAAATAAATGTTATAGATCTCAAAATGTGACATTATCTTCAGTAATATAACCTCTGCTCCCCACTCATTTAAATGAATGTCAATTGATCCTGGGGACTAAATAACCTATTGAGAATTGATAGACCTCAAAATGTAATTAATGAGCTCATGTTTTTCTTGCAATCAGGTGGCTAAGTAGAGTTATAAAGCTTTATATGAACATAAAATGAGAAAAATGTTGAAAGCTGAGCTGTGACATTCAATTTTTCAACTAATTAAACTGCTTTCGCTTATGATATTTATAATAATATTACAAGCGAGAAGGAACTATGATTTTTTTTTTTAAGAATGGGATCTACTACCACCCTTTGATGATTGCAACCATCACCCTTTGATTACATAAATACTACTAACATTAATCTATTCAAAATGTCTATTCAGGTGAAGCATGCAGTGACATGAATGAATTGAATAGGTTGATAAAGTATAGAAGGAGCAAAATAATTACATTTCAGGTAGTTAACAGCTTGGTTAGCTACAGTCATACAACAATTGCACCAAGTCACCTATACAGTTGTTATCGGTGGTGATATGATAATTCCAGATGGACTCAATTACAACTCTGATGGGAGCTATTCCAACCTTGGATCAAAATCCGAGTTTCAATCTGACATTAACATATTAGCCATGCTGCCATCCTGTTAGCCAATCCTGCGAATTATGACTGCTATCTTTGGCTGGTGGCTGGATTGGCAGAGTTATTGACATGTATATTATAGGTATTTAAAAAACAATTAAAACTAGGAACTATAGAGCCTAGATGGATTTGTAGACTACTCCAACAGGATTCAATCTGAGTTGGACTTTTACTGTTCCACTGATATGGAACTGATGGTCAAACCTGATAAAGTCTTGTTGCTATTTTCACGCACACATAGCCAATCGACGACCATTTATCGATTTCTTTATTAATAAAACAATAATGCTGTGATAAGCCTAGCACACTCGATAAATTGGAAATCAATGTTCTATACTAGTGGTCGCCAACCTTTTCGGACCGTCAGACCCCTAAATTTACCGGCCCCGGACCACGCATGTATCAACTTCCCCTTTAGTGAGGTCATGATGCCAGAACCCGCTCACTCTCTCATCGCAGGTCTGAGCTTGCGATGGGAGAGTGGGTGGGTTGTGTCCAGAGGACCCTCTCCAGACCCCAGACGTGGGTGCACCGCCCAGAGCCGTGGACCACTGGTTGGCGACCGCTGTTCTATACTTGTGTTCCATATAAACTAAGATACTGCTAAAATCAACCAAAATGATGGCCACTTACATCACCACTTAAAGTCTATCCAGGCTCCTGTAAAGAAAAGAGTACAGAAGAGGTTTTCTCTTATACACAATCTAGCATTCAATGTACCTGAGGTGCACCTGCCAACCAATGAGCTAACAGGTGGGTGGAAGGAAGTCAATAGATCTAATGGCGAAATCAAAATTTAAAAAAAAATATTTTACAGGTGGACTCAGAAAAACAAAAAATGTTGTCTTAGTTATTATAGTGACATGCTGCATTTATATATCTTAATAAAATTTGTTCCTAATTGAAATTTACTGAAAGGTAACTTTTGCATTTTCCATTTCATGTTTGATCTGCCCAGGTTTCTGACAGGTTAATTTTCTGACTTTGTCTGACAGATGGATGTGGTGCACACTTGTTAAAAGCTTGTTACAAGCTTTCCCCCTTTTCATTATATAAAAGGAACAGCTTGACTGTGTAGAAAGAGATGTTCTAGCATTTAATGCAGTCATTTCGAACTGAAACACTTGCAGCTCTCTACAATCACTGTACAACAAAAATCTAGATTTTGTCTTTGCTAATCAAAGACACAGCAGTTATTTTTGCCAAAACACACACACAAACACAAAACAAAAGTATATTCAGTATGATCAAATATTAGGAATGTATTCTATAGACTGTCTCATGGCTTGTGGTTATTTTAGCAATGAGATTTCCCTGGCTCAGCTTTAATACTGTAGTCGAGGGAGTATCACTCCTCTTTCATCACACTGCAAAAAACTTTTAATGATTGTCAGGTAAGTGGTCATGGGATCTAAGTGACAACCTGTTACTTGGATGCAAGAGAGAAATTAGGTGGATTTGTATAATATCTTTGTAATGTGTATTTGAATAAGTGGATCCTTATATTATAAATAAGATTAAAAATCAATGAACTAGACAATGGACCTGATTTATTAAAGCTCCCCCATGCTGGAGAGGATACTGATACATTTTCATCAGTAAAGCTGGGTTATCCAGCAAACTTGCAATGGAATTCTTCAAAGTCATTTGCTAGCAAATGTTTTCAATCCTCAACCAGATTCATTTCAGGTTTTCTGAATCACCTAGCTTTACTGAAGAAAGTGTAATTTTTCCCACTTGACCAACTGCCTGGTTTTGGTCCTCATCCCAAGGAATTCTGGTGTCATCCACCGCTGTACCTTCAAGATTGGATGGTACAGTTTCAAGGGAAACCAGGGGAATCATGAAATCTAATAATGAGGTTAGGCTGTCTGGATCACCTGTTTAATTCAGAGCAACCAGGATTGCATGATCTCAATTTTTCCGCAGTGCTGAAATCCCATCTAGCTGCCTAACCCAAACCTTGGCCCTAATCTCTCCTTCTTTGTATCCAAACCTAAACACTTTCACCCCTTTCTTTTCCTAAATGCCCTCCTACCTGATGTTTAACCCTAAAGCCTTGCTTGGTAAATGTTAGAGTTGAGTTTCCCCACAGTAGCAGCTATAAAGCTTAGTGAGGGTATTTTTCAAAGCCTATTTAGTGCTTGTAAGGACCATGAATATGTTTAAAAGTCCATAGTCCACAGGTTTGCTATAGATCCAAACTATTTTTCTTACGTTTGCTAATTCTTCAATACCTCTGCTATGTAGTTTTGTGAAACCAGTATGCAATAATCAATAGAAACAATTCACAGTTTGTATTTCATTAATCTTCCTTTAGGACAAAATCCTTTTCATGGATTACTACATTGTGTACATTATCACTTCTCCTTGTCTTGATTTATTCAATAAGCAAATATAGTGTATAACAGCATTTTTCCAGTAAAGTGTGGTTTGGCATGTGCAGTAATGCATCCTGAACCAGGTTTATCGTCATACTGTGGTCTACCAATAATTGCATCAGGTTTACTGCTTTACAACTGCATCTGAGTTGTTGAAGCACATCCACTTAAGCAGTGCTCAATAAGCTCATGTTGAAGAGGGATGTTGTAAACAATAATCTATTTAAACAACATTTCTGCACAGGTTCTATACTGACTTTACAAGCTGAACCCCAAAACAGGTTGTTTTTGTACCCCAAACTCTTTAAGACAGAACCATACTTTTACAAAAAAAATATTCATATTTGTCCCAACAAGCCATCAAAATGGCAGTGACAATGTATTACCTTTTCCAATTTATTATTATAATAATATTCATATATACAATGCCTAACTGTATAAGAAATATTAGAATTGTTAATCTCTAAATCCCATTGACACCAATGATCAGGCACCCTTCCATCCACTGACATCAATGATGGGTCACTATTTATCAACGTAGTGTTGTTCTCCCAATGACATCAATGGTCTTGCATCATTCTTTCTACAAATACCAATGATAGGGTAAGGTTCTTCTTATTGGGCCAACAATAGGACACAATTCCTCCCACAGACATCAGTGAAGGAGAACCCTTTTTCCATTGACCCCAATGATGGAGCATTATTCCTCCCACTGACACTACCCATCAGTTTGTATTTCTTCCACTAACATCAATGATGTAGTAATATTCTTCTCATTGTCCACTGGGGTATTTATTACTTTCACTGACCAATGACACAAGGGAATCGTTACTTTTGACTAAACTCAGATATCACCATTTTTACTTCAAATGACAACTGATGTAGGAGCAATTTTTACTCTTGCTGACCACAGACATTGGGGCATTTTTACTCCCACTGACCACCAATGCAGAAGAATTGTTTACTCCCAGTGACTGTATTTAGGACTGAATTTAGGAGCATATTTACTATCAATGAACAAGAATTCACAATGAAGTGGTTTCTGTAAGAGATCTGACACACTGGCTGAGGTTTGAGCTTAGGACGTAGCATTGCAAAGCCAGGAGTGCTAACCTCTGAGCCATAGCATGCATTGCCTATTATTTTTCAACAGCATCTCAATGTACTTTTGTATTGATAAACCTTTTCATTTTCAGGTATACTTTACATGTAAAAATTTACTATAGATATCAGTATTTCTAGAATTTTACAATAAATTCATAAAAGACTTTTTAAATTGTATTTATTTTATTTTTTATTTATTTTAGGTTTAAAGATCAAACCATCCCGAGAACAAACATTTAAATCACTTGGAGTGAAGTTGAAACGGGGTAAACTAAAAGGGCTCCTACCAAACTTAGACTGGTGTTATCTTCAAAGAAGCATTCTTTGTGAAATATGAAATTAAAGCATTTTGGCAAATAAACTTTTGTTGTTTACATGTCAGTTTTTTTTCTTTGTAATGAGCTCAGAGGCCTAATCAGTCTTTAGGTTAAGTGCAGCAATTATCTCTATGCAACAGTTGGTTTACTAACTCTCAAGGCTTGGAATATGTTATGTGATTTTTTTTTCCTCCAGTGAAAGAATGTTATTATAAGTGGGAAAAATATTCACATTTTGAGCACTCTGTGGAAGATTGATGGCAATCATAAATAATCCTTGTCATAAAATATCACATGAAGTTCAACAAAGGAAGTACAACATGCAGCGTAAAAAGAAACCGAAATTCAGATAAATAAAACATAACTAAAGATGGAGAAAAAGCTGAAAAAATTGTAAAGTTTACTTTTTCCATTTGATATTATGCTATCTACTGAACCTTTGGGATATGGTTAGATCACAAGCTCCATACAGTACATCTTTCCTTAAAAGAGATATAGACAAGTTTACTCTTAGTAGTGATTAAAGCTTGAATTTATCTACAGCAAGATAGCAACTTTGCTAGTAAGATACACGGAAGGAAGACAAGTCTTCAGCTGTCTATTGTTGAGATTTTAAAAAATTAAGTGCAACAAAAATGGAAAAACTTCAATGGAAATGGACTTCAGATAGAGACATCAACTTTCTCCTCTCTGATCCAATATAGGTAAATATTTTGGATTTGCTGCTGTGGTGAGATTGAGGTGAATTATGAGGTTTATGGGAATTAGACCAAAGAATCAGACCCAGGTTTGTGGAAATGTATAACCATATTGTGGTGAGGTCACAGCAGCCATACTTACAATGCCCTTTAGCTATTATAGAGATAGGGAGTGCTGCTGATATACTGCATAGAGGGAAATTGATGTAGGACGTAGGAAGTTAATTTGCAAATACTATTTAAATAAAATAAATATATACATAGAAATCATAATGGATGGTAGAAATTAATATAGGGCCACCTTAGCCATGAACTGGCTATTTTCACCAGTTATTCACAGTGGACAATGTACGTGACTATTATTCCCATATAAAATCAGCACTCCAGAGCCTCTTAATTTGTCATTATCCCATTGAATTTGGAGAAGGGGTGGAGGGAGAGGAAGAGATCACAATAATAATGCTTGGAGCGCATATTCCGTTGTTGTAGTATGACCCCCTCTGGTGTAATGGCACTGCCATATATGCCTGTGGCACTTGCCAAGCATATAACTTGAAGAACTGGTGTTTTTCCATGTCACCCTTGCATATCACCCAAGACTGTTCCTATTTAGCTTTCCATGGCACTTTTTGTATACTAGCCTTCCATTATGCCATTGATATTCAAAATTTCAGGTGCTATTATTCTCTGAAGTGCAATTCTCAATGTTATTCTTCAACAAAATGAGGATAAAGTAGGTAGCAAATGTTACATCACTGCTTCATATATACAGTTGCTAAAGATGGAAACAAAGGTAAAGATGGTAACATTTTTCACATGCTTTAAAGAAAGCAAAGGTTTTAAAGCTGAACTTGATGAAAAATAAATCTGTTTTAGAGGTGGTTATTGGCAATAAATAAGAAATACATCTACATGTAAAGATGTTCTAATGTCTAATGAGGTGCCATCAGACTAATATTTATAAAGGCATGTTTGGAAATATTTGTAATGATTACACAGCTCAACAAAACAAAAATGTCACCTTTCGCCAAGGATTTTTAAATATATTTAGTGTGTTTCAAGTCTGCTGAATCCATAAATGACATCAGTTTCATTGAATTGGCTCTAGATTTGTGATAAAGGAATAGGAATAGACCATTTTACCAACAACAAATGTTAACACAGCATGTTATAATCAATCTTTATTTACACTGATGTTTTGTATTTTTTATATTAAATGTAGCATTATTTTCAAGAAACTTTCATTTGCCTTCTTTTTATACATACATTTTCTTTTTTCACAAAAAGACAGAAAACAGAAACATTACAGAATGTGAAACAAGCATATCTTGCATATTTTGGTATTAAACTGGGGGGACCAAGACAAGTATTGTATACAAAATTTGTGTAGAGTGTCTACGTCAGTAAAAAAATGGAAAATTGAAAAGTTTGAAATTTGGTGTACTTATGGTATGGCCAGAGCCCCAAATCCATCATAATGAATGTTCTTTTTGTGCTGTGAATGTAAAAGGTTTCAATCGTTACAAGAAAAACAAGTGGGAGTACCCTGATTTGAAATCAGCAAGACAACCTGTGCCACATGATGCTGATATATATATATATCCCATACCAGTGTTCAGTACACTCCCTGATATTCCTGTATTCGACATGGAGGATATAAAGGGTTTGGAGTGTAATCCTACAATATTTCACTGAAGATGGAAGCTTTGTATACTGTTGTAACATCCCTGGACTACTAGCCTATATGGGAGTACTAGAATACCGAGCAAAAGACTGGCGGCTTTTCATAGACAGTTCCACTCAAAGTTTGAAATCTATTTTACTGCATAATGGCAACTGCTATACATTAATTCCAAATGTTCGCTCAACAAAACTTTTAGAAGGAAAGAAGGATATGAAAATATCAAAATTGTCTTACAAAAGCTTTGCTATCATGAACACCAATAGTCCATATGTATTGATTTAAAAATGGTGAACTTTCTATTTGGACAGCAAAGTGGATACACAAAGTACCCATGTTCCATCTACTTGTGGGATAGGAGAGCAAAGCAGGATCGCTGGAAAAAAAGTGACATGGCCTCCAGGGGAAAACATGAAAAAAGGTGCAGCGAACATCATCAACGAGCCACTGGTTGACAATGAAAAAGTCATTCTCCCTCCACTACACATAAAGTTGGGATTAATGAAGCAATTTGTTAGATCTCTGAACAAAGACAGTGATTACTTCAAATACATTTGTAGATTCTTCCCTAGATTGAGTACTGAAAAATAAAAGCAGGAATCTTTGATAGGTCCCAGATTCAGAAACTGATAAATGATTCAAATTCCACAAGTTACATGACTGATACTGAAGCTTCTGCCTGGCACAGCTATGTCATGGTTGCCAAGAATTTCTTGGGTAACCATAAAGCACAAAATTATGAAGAGCTGGTACAAAACTTGCTCTAAAACTTTAATAATTTGGGTGCTACTATGAGCATAAAGGTACACTATCTCCATAGCCATATGCAAAAATTTCCAAAACCTTGGCGATTTCAGTAAGGAACAAGGGGAGAGGTTTCATCAAGATATAAGATGATGGAAGAAAGGTATCAGGGCAGATGGGATAGACACATGATGGCAGATTACTGCTGGAGCCTTCAATATGATTGTCCTGATCATCAGCATAAAAGGAAATCATACAGAGTTTTTCAATGACTTCTTTGTGATTAGTTCTTACTGAATATAAAATATATTGATATTAAGTATTTCAAAAATGTAATTTTGTATAAGTAGGCATATCTAGTTTAATTTTGCTTAATTTTCATGTTTCATTAGTTTTCTATAAGGTAATTATTGAGGTCATTATTTAAAAAAAAAACAGAGCCAATCTAGCAAAACCAATACCAAATTTGGAATCTGTGCATCAAACATAACCTAAAATTACTTTAATCTGTTTGGCAAGAAAATGTTGACCAGTGGTATTGTTTCTTTATGACAATCTGGATGAACATGTTCACAAATTAGGGAAACACTCTTATAAGCCTAATGCTGATCAGATCATGGCTGCACATCCAACCATCCTTTGATAAAACTGCTTGGTCTAGGAGTTTGGCTGCTGTATTTTGCATTTCTTGAAACTCTGAAAACTTTCCATTACCCATATACCTTGTACGTAATGCATGCTTTCCTCTTCTATCAGGTGTATCAAACATATTTCTATTCCAACTTCCATTATCGAGTTGAGAGCAATTATATTGCACAATGCCAGAACTCAGGATAAAATTACCCGAAACAATCTCTTCTGAGTGAAGTATTATTTTCTCATTTTTATTCTTCATCTCTGTTCACAATCCCCACTCAGCAAATTGTAGATTAAAAGAATCAGGTGACTACATAAATGTTTAGCTCAAGCCTAATGCTAGTTTCCATGTGGAAAGGTGGCATCATGTGGATTTTATGAATATGCAACAAGAATTTACTCTCCATTTAATGCTTAAACTGTATTTTTAATTATTTTATGCTATTTTGTATTGCTTAAATTTGATAATTAAACTTCTGACATAAAAGTTATAATTTGCTGATTATTTAAAGACCAAATGCAGGCAGTAGGCAAAATTCATTCACTGTGAAAGAAAATATTGCAATGTGGTAAAGTCAGGCAGGTTATTAAGTTAACCTTAAATTATATAAAAAAATAACCATTAAAAAGTTTTTATTTAGTTATATTTGAAATGTAAATTAATTTCAGCATGCTTGCTCTAGGTCCCTGAAACTACAATACCCAGGCAACAGATATTTTCAGTAGCCTTATTATTTCTTTCAACACAAGTTTTAGGATTCATGCCAAACAAGATATGCATTGCATGTTGTAGAGAAATGAAAGAGAGAAAGAGTAATGTGCACTGAAAAAACTTGCACTGTTCATACCAAACTTTCTCAATGTTTTTCTATGGATGAACTCCCATAATAACTTTGGGGTGTCAGGGAGCCCCAGTAATACGTAATGTGTCTAGAGCTAATGACACATTACCAGTATTAGGAGTGTTAAGTTGAGAAACAACAATACATAACATTATTAGTACTGTACTTAGCCTATATGACCCCAGGGTCTGCTCTGTGCAACAAATTTTTTCACAGTAATGAAGGAAAGGTAGGTAGTGGAATTTGGTAGTCAATAGGACAATAATATTCTGCTTGATTTAGGGAGAAGAAAAACTATCATGGTTGGACCTTGGTAATCCAGCAAATTTGAAATGAAGATTTTTAAAATTATTTGCTATGACTTAACAAATATTTGCAATCTTAAAAACAAATCCATACCAGGTTTGCTGGATCACCCTGGTTCTCTTGCTATAATCTATCTTCTCCAGTCTTTGAGAGCTTTAATAAATCAGGCCTATTGATGGTGAGTGGAAAAGTGCCTCCTTACATTGGCAGTCTATGAAATGCCCCTTTACATTGGTGATCAGTGGAGAAGGAACTCCTTGTAATGATATCATTAAGAGAAGTGCTCCCTTAAAGCAGACCTGTCAAAAAATTACCTTTACATCCACAGAGACCTCGATCCTTCCACACTTGGCTTCCATCTGGTGGAGCATCATCTCAGATTCTTCCTTAGTCCACCATTTTCTTCCCTTGTCTTCGGCTTCTGCCTATGTCACCTGTTCTTATTCTGCGCAGGTGTGAAATCTGGTGACATTATGTCCTGTAAATGTAAAAAAAGAGTGCTGATCTCACTGCACATTCCGGGGAAAACCCTCTACTGTGCATGCCTGATATTGGACATGGAGAGGAGGAGCAGCCTGAAGCCTCCTGGAAATACGTCATGTAGGTACCCAGGGGGATCTGGGCTCCCAATTCAGTCTTTACTGCCGATTAATAAAAGGGCATTTCCAAAATAAAAAAACTAACACATTTTTAATTTATATAACAGGGTTATCTACCCTATAAGTGGTAGAGATGAATGAATACCCAGGTTCAGGTTTAAGTGAAATTCCTTGAACCTGTTAGCATCAAAACCATTAAAGTTTAATCAATGTTTATCTTCCCAAACATTATATAATTTACCAGTATACGCTATTCATTTAATCCTTAAAACCAACCTCCAGCTATACCTTCAATGGGCCACACAAAAAAAATCATGGAATCAAGCCTGAAGGTATTTGACTTTCAGGGGCAACATATTACTTACTGGGGGCAATGTATTAAAAACAGTACAAACAACCTCTGTATTATTAAAAAATAATAATATGTAGGCTCAAGTTGCTTCTTTGAATTTCTAATATAGATACAAAAAGTAGTTGTTTTTTTATTTATTCCACATGTACATTTGTTATTTCTTCTGTTTTCTGTGTTATTGTTTTTATCTGTCTTATAAAAGAGTAACTTATATAAGCATACACGGTATTATTATGTAGCACCCGTGTTTTCACAGTGTGATAGGATACAATGGGTTTTTTCCTGTCTTACTGTGATCTTGCTGGAAATCTCTGATTAAGCACATCTGTGTAAAACAGGATAGAGGCTCGGTAGGCATCTTCCTTCATAAGAACGTAAAACAAAACATCTGAGCAGAAGTATGCAGTGAGTGCAGTGTTTATTTCTTACCTGCACATTTATTAACTCTTCACCTTGGATGTACAAAACTGAATATGCACAGTTGTGTAGGGATCAGTATATTTTTAAGTTCTAAGCTGTTATGCTTCCTTTTTGCAGTAGAATTCATCACATTTAGCCACTTCTAAGCACATAGCAATCTGCTAAACACCCACAAGCTACAGACTGCTCTGGCAGTCATTGTGTTTGCACACAAATTTAGACCGGTACGGTTCTTTTTCCAGAGGGGGAAAAGCACTGCAAGGATAGAAGCAACATGTCACTTCCAGGAATTGTGACGCAAGTCTACTGCAACCACAATGCAACTGCAACCACGTGCAAACTTGTACACAAAATAGTACGCAACTGCTGTTTTGATTTAATTAGAACGATTAGGAGCACAATTGAGAATATGACACAATACCCAAATCAACCTCAAGTGTGAAATGGGCCAGTTGGAGGACTTACCATAAAAGATAGAAGTGCGCCCTGGACACATCCAATGTTCCCTTCGCTGTATACTACTTGCTGATAATAATCATCATTTTATTTAATCTAAATATTACATCAGAACCAGTCCTTAGACAGCTTTACCAAATAACAATCAATATATTTCTTTTAATTTGACAAAGTCTAATGCAAAGTTGCAGGTCATCCAATAAATGCAAACTGAAATACTGTACATGCACGTAAACTGTTTAACTTATCAAAGAATATTTAATTAAGTTTTGTGATTTACTTACCTCTTTCGCAGTGTACATTCAGGATGATGCCATCATTTCATGTTTCAGCTTTACAGCTCATTTTTGCTATTTGGTTGCACTGAATGAATTGCAAAAAACAAAAAGAAAACTGATCAAAAAATATTGGTCTGACATAAAACCATGAAAGCTACTTATTTTAAAATGTATTAGGTAATTTTTGCAGTTTAATTCTATATTTTGAGAAAAAACATACGTATGTTTGGTTGCTGAAGTTAAAGAATGCAGTGCAAGAATTAGACTTATCTTTGGGAGCACAACACAAAGTACGATAATGCTTTGTCCACCGGTGCAGGAAAGTGCAATGGAGAAGATGCATTGATGTGCTGTTCAGAATGAATAGCACCATATTGCACTAATGCATTGTATGTGCATTTCCTTTGGAAGAGCAACTACGTGCGTTACTGAATGGTTTCAGGAGCTTTCATATTGGCATCCCATCCAGCGGCGCATAAATGTCAATAAACCGCCCCTCCAAGAAAAAGCTTATAATGAATGCAGTATATCATGGACAATAAGCTAAATTGTTATCCTGATCCACTAATGTAAATTCTTGGCTTAAGACAAAAAGAAAGCCAAATAAGTCTGAATGAAAAAAAATCATTAACTACAGCTCCATATTTCCATCCACACAGGTTCACTTTGAATCAAAGCAGAGTTTATCTTAAAGTTAGCTTAAAACTAACCTGTCTTTAGTTTTTGGATTAACTTCTTCCAGCTTCCAAGTAGCCTTCCGCTCCAAATTTCATTACAGTTCTCTCTCAGAAGCTGATGACTAAAATGGTAATGTAGTAAAATCATATTTTAGAGCTGACAGAGTTAGCATAGATGGTGATTGCTTATGTGAACCAATTACGTTTCTGATTCCGGAAAAATCATATTTAAATAAGAAAATCATAGCATGAAGTTATGGATTTATCATTTTTTGAAATGGCTGCTTTCAACTTTTTTCTCTTTAAAGTAAAACATTAAACAATAAAATGAATTACTGAATATATTAGGATTTATCTGGTACTGTATATTAATTACTCATTTCCGAACATTTGAAGGAAATATTGAAAACAATTATGTTTAAGGGAACACAATAATGCCTTGTGTCATATTCTTTATTTCTTGGGGTTATATTCATTGTGTAATTTGCACAGTAAATGTTTCCTGAGCATTTGTCTACCTGTATTTTACAGCATTATACAATTGTTTTTTAAAGGAATAATCATGTTCTACTATTTTCAAAGACAATTTGTGCTTTTAAAAAATCATTTTAAAAATCATTTTCACCATGTTGGCAACCAAGCATTTTGTAGCTCTCCAAGAGTTTCTGGACAATTTCTGTTTAATTATTTGCTTGTGTGTTTCCACGAAAGTCTTTGACACTGGCTTTGAATGATAACCAAGCATTCTTTTCCACTTCTGACATTGCTCTGATGAAATGTTCACCTTTGATGAGCTGCCAAATCTGTGGACCATCAAAAACACCGGCCTTTTTTTTTTTTTCAAATGACAGGCTAGGAAATGCCAAAATTAGGTACATGAAACAGTCTTCTACAGTTGGCAAAGCTTTACCGCACTGCTTCATCAGACCCAGTTTCATATACAGAGGCAGGAATATAATATTCTTTCTATCAACAAGTGGCTCATGTAGAATGTTTGGATTGCCTGGTTTTAGGGCAGATCTTGAAGGCCAATCCTTTCCACCCAATGCCTCTCACGAGCTATGCTGTCCCGCACAGATAACAGGGATACTCGTGTATCTACGTTGCTGACCAAGAAGGAAGCATACCATTTTAAGGTCACCACATATGACCCAATTGTGTTGGTGATGTTGCAACAACTCAATGACTCTCTTTATGTCTGCATATACTTCACAAAGAGAAACTGAATGGCCAATTGGGACTTACCCAAATATATTCCCATTGTGAAGGAGGACACAAAATGGCAATATGGGAATATGGGTGATCATAAATCTAAAGGGGTATTCTTGAGGATTTTCCTAACATTCACATGGTTCTGGGGAACGCCTAGTGGTCTGCTACACATAACAATATCCTGGGTAAAGCACAAAATGATCTGGTTGATAATTTATGAAACAGACGAGAGTGAAACTGTCTGACTCCTTGGACAAATTTGAGCACATATGTTCCCCTTGGCTTGACAACTATATTTGGAGGCTTTGATAGCACACTGTTGTTACTGTAACCCCTTGTGTCCTTTTTGTTTTGTTCCTGGGGTGGAAAAAACGTCTCCTCTTACGTCTCCTTCCTTGACCTCCTTTCCTTGTGACTCTTCTCTTTCTTTTCTATCCTTTCTCTTTTTATGCTACACTTTAGTAGTGCATTTTTGTGGGTCTTTTTGTGAGCCTGAAGCGGCCCCATGGGTATTATTTCTTTTTACACATCTAATTTCTCCGAGCTTGATTTTCACATGGTGAGTTTAGTTAAATAATTGAGAACAGGAAGGTAAGTTTGTTTTATTGTAAAAGAGACATATCCTGTCCCTTCTGCAATACAGAACTTGTCTGCTCTCCTTTTTTAATTTTTACATTTACTGCCTCTTAAAAGCTGATCTTCAGAAAAAACTTGTTTTTGCATAGGGGGACCAGATTAGGTCCCCCTATGCAAAAACATGACTCACCCTGATGACTACTGTTTCACCTCTTCTTGGTTATGTTGCTGTGGCTTGTGGGTGGGCACTGAGCGACCTTACCTGCTATCGGCCCTTCGTTATGGGGGGTGACATAGTCATCATGTTGCTTATACGCTTAAAAATGCATTTAACCCATCCACTGCAGGGATAGTCCCACTGCACAAAAGTTGTTTATTCTTCTTGGAGTTGAGCTTTGAAGTCCAACCACATTTGTCAATCAGCAGCCACATGCAATGTAATAAAGATTAACAAGATTTGCCGGTCACCTAATTGATTTGCCCATAAGCCATGTAATAAAGGGAATCTATTTTAAAAATACTGTAAATGGAAGAATATTATCCAAATAACCTGATATACTCATACACCTGATATATGTCTATCCCCCCAAAAATGCAGTTCGGTTAATCGGCTTTTCCCTCAAAAATTGTCCTTAGACTACCGAGTCAGTTAAATGTTATGTGGAGGTCCAACAGCAAGGCTTGGGTAACACGTATCCTGGATTAACAATGTCTTTAGTCCTGCAGTGAAGAAGTACTTTTTAGAAAAGAATCTGCCACTAAAACTCCTGCTGATTATGGATAATGCTCCTGCTCATCCTCCAGGACTTGAGGATGACTTACTGGAAGAATTCGAGTTCATTAAGGTTAAGTTTCTTCCTCCCAACACAACTCCACTACTCTAGCCTATAGACTAGTAGGTAATTTCTAACTGTAAATAGCTTTACACCAAAGCACTATTTCAGTGATGCTTGAGGTAACCAATAGAACAAACCTTACCCTCCGGAAGTTTTGGAAAAATCATTTCCACATTGTTACCTGCCTTAAGATCATTGATAAAGCCTGGGACGGGGTCACCAAGAAAACCCTTAATTCTGCTTGGAGAAAACTCTGGCCTCATTGTGTTCTTGAATATGACTTGGAGGGGTTTCATCAACAACAGGAGCCACCAGTTGTCGATGAAAATGTGTCAATGAGGAAGACCATGGCACTGGAGGTAAACGAGGATGACATCCAAAAGCTGGTGGAGGATCATGGCCAGGAGCTGAGCACTGATAAACTGATGAATCTGCATCGCACGCAACAGCAAGAAGTTATGGAAGACTTCTCATCTGAGGAGGAGGGAGATGTTTGAAATGTGGTAAATAGTGCAAAATTTGGTTGAAAAGCACCACCCGAATAAGCGATGTCACATTTCCAAAAGGAGGCAAAAGCAACTGTCATTAGATAGGTTTCTTGCACAAAAAGAAAAAGATTTAAGCTGCGTACACACCTGCAATTTTTCTCGTTGGAAAGGATCTTTCACGATCCTTTCCAACGAGAAAAGACTGCAGGATGCATGAACGATGCTGTACATACAGCACCGTTCATGCTCTATGGAGAGGGGAGGGGGAGAGCGACGGAGCGGCACCCTGCTGCGCGCTCTCCCCTTCCCTTTCATTAAGATCGGTCGTCGTCCATCGTCCATGGATCCGCCAGGACGGTCGTCGGACGATGGACGACGACCGACTGTACACACGGCAGATTTTCGCCCGATAATTGGCCGATACCGATTATCGGGCGAGAAAAATTTGCCGTGTGTACGCAGCTTAAGTGAGTCAACAGATAGCAATGTTTCTGTTGGTTATAGTTAAAGTCTTCCTATACAATAACCCTCATCTTTTCTTGATGATTCTTTTCAAAAGGGCAGGTTAATTTACTGTATGTAATTTTACTTTATACAGTACAGTATTTTGTATTAAACATTTTTCTATAAATGTTTTTGGCTTGTGGAAGGAATTGTTTGAGTTTCCATTATTTCTTTTGGGAAATTTGCTTTGATGTACGAGTGTTTTGGATTACAAACATGTTTCCGGAACAAATTATGCTCGCAAACTAAGCCATCACTATATATATAAATATAAATAAATATATATATATTCATTTTATGTGTATAATGTATTTTGAAATATTGCATAGACTTGTTAAAAAAAATAATTCCCTGCTATTAATGTGATTAAAGTAATGTCTTTTTTTTAAGTAGTTTAAGCAGCTTAATTCTCAGCATGAACACATTAGGATATGTATATTAATTTTCATGAGAGTGACAGGTATTTTAACAAACGAGTTGCATATTCAACTTGTTGACTCAAATTAAAAGCCCCTGAACATTTTACCTTTGATTTACCAACAAATAAAATGCTTTGGCCATAATACCGTGTTTGGTGTCTTTGCAATTGGCTTGAAAATTTGGCAGGCAGATTTCAAAAAATGTTTTTTAATGACTTTACCTTACCTTTGATTTATAGAAAACTTTTTTTTTGTTCTACTTTTGACCCACCCACCATGTTCCCACCCACTCCCCTGATCTCCTTCTTCCCTTTTACCCAGTAGTTTTAGTAGAAGTACTATGTTCAGGGGTTTCAAGTAACACAAATTTGCAAAATGGCAAACATTTTTGTAAAAATCTTTTTCGCTAATATCTCTCTGTGACACCATCTGTCTAACCTCATCCTGCTAGTTTGCATGGATGAAAGTACTGGTTCTGACAAAAAAAAAAAATATAAAACTGGGATATCAACTAGTTTAAGAACTTAGCTAGCACCAATGTAAATACCTATTTTTTATCTTTGTTTTATGACCAGGCTGAGTTGTACTTTATGTTTGCCCATCAATAAATTCTAGATAGCGTTTTTTATTTATGGGTCCTGCATTACCTCTAAGCAATAATGCCTTATCACAATTTATTGCCTAATTCACTCTGGTGCGAGTAACATCAAGAGTATCTGACAGCTACATGTATCTCCAAAGCTGGTGATTTGAGGTGACCAAAATATTGATGTGTCGTCCTTCATTATAGGTTCCAAATACCACCGGAGACCAACTCTGCCACATCACCAAAACCAAATTCATTGTCACTGTACAGTACTTACAAACACATTTTCTCTCCTTTCCATGCCCCATGGGCTTCTCTCTAACTATAAAAATTGTAATTTACATTATATGTATCCTGTCTTTACTTTCTTGATTTTGAACACTTTTTTTATTTCCAGATATTTGAATGAAAATTTTTTCTCAATTTCTGTAATTTGTTCAGCTCTGAAGGTGTAATACAGATCTGCTTCATGCAGTTTTTTTCCCAAGGTGCAGTTAGCGAGGCACACTAATTATAAAGGGAATGAGTCACCATGAATGCTGCATCACATAAAAATATGACTCCTAAAATGAAAAGACCTGAGA
Source organism: Pyxicephalus adspersus (assembly GCF_032062135.1). Taxonomy (NCBI): domain Eukaryota; kingdom Metazoa; phylum Chordata; class Amphibia; order Anura; family Pyxicephalidae; genus Pyxicephalus; species Pyxicephalus adspersus. Next base: position 23,855,917 of record NC_092871.1, read on the forward strand.
CTAAAATTCTTTCTGAGTCATGCAAAAAAGAACTAATTGAAAAGCTCATATCAGGCAAAGCAACAGGTTTACTTTATTGTTACCGTAGCAGCACCAGCAGCTCACAGTCATCTTCTTTTGCTCTCCTTGCCTTGGCAGGAGCAAAGACACATCCACCTACCTCTCATTTGACACCAGTGATTGGCCACTCCGAATTTTCTTGTTGCTTTACCCTGCCTTAGCAAAACACAGCTTCTAATTAATTGAACAACAATACATTCCAGTTCCTAGTTTTATTCACATTCAGTATTATTTTGTAATACTTTAAAGTTTTAAGACTTCTTTTAGCGTTAGCTATCATCTAGACCAGGGGTGTCATACTCAAATTCACAGTGGGCCAAAATTAAAAATTTTAACAAAATTGCGGGCCAACCTTGATATTTATTGAAAAAATATCTACAATTGAGGAAGGTCGCTAATGAGACAGAGGAGGAGGCACTTGTGGGTCCTGATTGGTGTGCCAGCAGAGCATTCCGGAATTTGTTGTAATATATTATAAAATATTATATTTGTCTACAGACAGGCCAGCTCCAGTAAACCTTTGGTATTTTCTCTACAGACAGGCCAGCTCTAGTACACTTTTGGTATTTTCTCGTGGGCCAAATATATTTACAGTGCGAGCCTGGGTTTGACACCCCTGATCTAGACCATTGTTCCTCAACCAGGGGTATTATGAAACCCTGGGGTTCCTCCATAGGTTTTTGGGGCTTCCTTGAGCAATGAGCAATCTGTACCTCTCAGGTCAGTTTAACTGGCACCAATTTCTGACTATCTGTAGGATTGAGAATATTTCATCTGGCCAGCAATGATAAAAGGGGATTCTTCCCCCTTACCAAGCTGCGATAATAGTAAATGCTGTTTGGGTTCCCTAAAACTTGGAGGTTATTTCAAGGGTTCTCAAATGTTAAAAAGGTCAAGAAAGGCTACACTAGACATAAGTTGGGTTTCCTCTCAGTCCACAACTGTGTCACAAAAAAATGATATTGATATCCCTTTAATATTACATGTTGAGTTAAGGAGCATATCTATACAAATGACTATGGCTTATTGGGCCTTGTTTATGTACTTCATTATTGAATACTGATTGTTATTGGGCAGCTTTGCAAAATTAGTTCTTAGGCTTCAGGGAGAAAACATTTTGCCACCTGTGTATCATGCAATCCCATAATAATGTAACAAGGTATTGGTAAACCAGTTATGTTATCCAGAAAAGTAAATGAATGGGAGATATATGGCTCCACAGCTTTTTATGCATGCAGCACAAGGGGAAGCCAGCATGTTTCTGGGGATTTCATAAAACATGCACAGTGGCTGGCTATAATTAAAATCCACATGAGCAGGATGGGGTATATTTTCAAAATCGTGGACCGTGTTTTCCCCCAATCCCCAACAAGAGAGTGCGTCATAATGTAGCAGAGAGGCAGCTTGTAGATTAGTGCTGTAACAATCTGACAATAAAACCAGATTTCAATCTTCTGAAATATAGTAAGGAGATTTAATTAATGTAATTTATATATCCAGCAAAGGAAAATGGTGTGTTACTTTTGTTTCTCCTGTTGTGGGGCAAATAGAAGGGGGCATAGTTTCCTGAAATATCAACTGGTTCTTGAGTACCAAGCTAACCCATCAAAGCACTTTTCTTGAATGTGTTCATGAAAGTCAAACCTTGGCAAAAACAGTTTATTTCAATTATGTTTTTGGTTAAAATTACTACCTTTATTTTTTACAGAATTGCAACTGTGCATGAGCCTTCCTTCTCATGTAATCCCCTTTATAGCCATGCTAAAAATGGCAAATAGGAGGGACAGCCAATCAGGGTTCAAGTACTTGTCAACACAAAGATAACTTTATCAATAAACCACTTCTCCTCTATTGTTCAATCAGCTGGCTAGCCAAAACTTCAGCTTTTTTTTAAAAGATAACCTTTATTTGGATGAGCACTGTTATGATAACGAGACATTCCACCTATATAACTAATGTAAGACACATATGTGAAGAAGGTAGGATTCACTAGGGTGCATTATATCATGACTTTACGGGCTCTATTTATAAAACAGGGTATCAGACATTCTCTCAAGAATGTCTGGGAAACTACCAGGTCCATGTGTTCATTGGCAGCAAATGACTCCCTCCAGGGAATGTTTGAGGGAATGTCACATTCCCTGTTTTATAAATAGAGTCCTATAATTTGTACCTGGTATTCTGCTTTGAATAATCTAATTCGGAGCGCCAATATCCCATTCCACTCCAAACTCCAAAAACACAAGAATAGGTCATCCTAGTGAACCCTACCTCCAAGCATACCCCCCAGAAGTCAAATGTCTATAAATGTATCTCCGTATATTTGTTGACTTGGTCTGATATTAACATGATGTTGATGGATACCAGAAGACAAATTCTTCATGCTTGGTGTAAATTCTGTTCTTAAATACCTCCAAATCCAGCTGGTGTCATTAATATGACAGGTAAATGAAAACAAATGAGTATGGTAGGAAGGGAAGTAAACATTCTCTCTAAATGCAGATGGGGATGTCTTTCTCTGAAGCTGACATTTTGTTGCTGGAATATATTGCTGGTAAGTATGTCTCTGCCCAGGAGAATGAAATGACAGTGTAATAACTTGACTTTTTCTGCAAATGTCTTCTAATGAAATAAAAGTGCTCCAACCAGATTGGCTTTTTGTATATTTCAGTTTGTGACATTTTCATAATATGTTAAGGTTGCCAGGCTTAGCTTCTCACGACGCACCGAAGTGGAAGAACGGTCGTAGTCTGGGGAGAGCTAAATGGACAGACTATGAATGACTAGAATTTGGAAGAAAAATAGAGAAACAAAAGTAAATGATGATTTATAATGTCACCACTGGCACATTGTGTACCAATCACTCATCAAATTGGCATCGAAGGAGTCTGCGGAACAGAATTATTCACATTTAATATGTATTTTTTTAACAGTTATTGAGAAACCATTTCAGTTGCGTCTGTCTTGTATGATGCTCATGATTTATTATTCTTTAACTCATTCAGGGCTGGAGTTTGTTTTTGAGGCAAAATGCTTTTACAATCTAAAGTATAGCATTTTTTTGTCCAAGCAAAACAGCAAAGTTTTTTTTGACAAAGCAAAGTTTCCATAGAATATTTTGATAAAATTAAACTCTAGCCAAAAATAACAATAGGAAGTTATATCTCTCTTTAAAGATAATAAACAAAACCAGCTTTTGCTACAGTTTTGAGCTTCGGTCCAAAAAAATTGTCGTCTGTTATTGGACTGTAAAAGGAGAGGCAGCATAGTGGTCAGCACATTTATCTGTCAGTCCAATTCTTCTCCTATCAGCTTGGGTTTTGTTTGAAAATGAGCTCATTAGCCTCTTGCTCTGCTTCTTCCTCTCACAATTAAGCCCTTCTGTACAGAAACTAAGAAAGGTTTCTGAATAATAAAAGTCAAATTTAGATACTAACACTGCTTGCATCTAAAAAATAAAGTTATAAAGTTATTAAGAACTGCATTTTTTTATCTACCTGGAGTTCAGCTTCATCTTTGGATTTATAAATTATGCCCCTTCTCCCATTTTTTTTAAGTGTTTATGGAAAGATCATCAGACATAATAAAGATATGAATAATGAAAACTTAAGCTTTATAAGGATTAAAAAAATACTAAGTTTCAAAATTACTTTTTTTTATAATTCTTTCTAGCAGAAGCCTAGTCACAGACTTTCGATTTAAAAAGATATTTGTTCAGATGGAGAATAGCGATATAAAACATACATTGCTGTGTCATAATAAACTCCCTGATTTTAGTATGCACCTGCAAGATGAATTTGCATTTTCAGATTCAACAGCACCTCTTAAACTAACTGCTTACATTATTTCATCCACTTGTTTCACATTTCCTTACCTACAGTGCTTCTAAAATACTGCAATTCATTTAGTACTTGTATTTTTTTTTTAATGATAAAACATGAATATAGAATGTAAATTGTTGATGAATTGCACATGGAGGTACAAAATAAGCATTGCTTTTTCCACTTTGTAGAATGGCACACCATGCCATTATAAAGATTATATTCAGCAAGGCCCTTAAAGCAACTCTGTTGATAGTTGAAAAAAATTCACCTTGCAAATAAAAGTATTACATAGTCGTCCTGCTGCTCATCTGGACAATCTTTGTTCTCATATTAAGCTAAGCTTTCTGATGCTGATGAGCAATGTCATGAATCTGGGAATCCGTAGAAAACCAGACTGACCAATACTTAGAACGAGGACAGTGAGGTCAAGGCACAGAGTCTAAGGAGCTGCAGCCTTTCATACGATCATTTCACAATGAGTGATGGGCTTGCAGACACACCTGAGCAGTCAGCCAGGAAGGCAGGGAGACGTTAGGACAGCAGAAAGTAAAGGTGCGTACACACTTCCAATTTTTATCGTTCCAATCGAACGACGAACGATCGATTGGGCAAAAAATCGTTCGTAAAAAAGTAACCAATGATGCCGACGAACGAGGAAAATTGTTGGAAACGAACGACCGGACCGGCGGATCGGATTGGGCGACGATCGTTGAACATCGTTCGTGTGTACGGTCGTTCGTTGATCGTCCATGGGCTGAGCATGCGTGATGAACGAACGTCCGTTCACTTTCCTGTCGTGCACATAGTTCCTCTATCGCTTAAACGATCGTATCTAGTGTGTGTACAATATCTACGAACGATCGTGTAGTTACCTCTATGTGCAGGATCGGTGCTATACGATCGTTCATATATATCGTGCAGGAACGTTCGTCGTTCGTTTTCCGACGATAATAATTGGAAGTGTGTACGTAGCTTAATGCTTTAGGTCAAATGTCAGGGCTTAACCAAATGCAATTCCCCAATCTATCAGCATAGTCTTCACCTATAAACAAGTCCCTGCTTACCATCAGGAGACTATTTGCCCCATCCCAGCACTTGGTTGCCCCCCAGGACTTTGGCATCCCCTGGGGTTACAAGGATTAGCAAATTACCAAAAAGTCCATGATGGCAAAGGGTAGTTTAAGTTCAAATCGTTAGGAGAAAGCAGGTCAGAAAACAGGGCCAAAGTCTTACAAGAAAAAGCAACAAGCCATATGAGGTATCCAAAGGGTAGAGAAATTTTAGAATACAGGTAGAGGTCAGTCCAGGAGACAAACGGGGTTAGCTGAACCAAGGGACGTCAACAAGTATCAAACAATGATGCAAGCACAGCAGGACAGGAACTGGATGCTATCATGGGCAGTTAGAATCTGGTCTGAGCCTGAATACCAATATTTGATTGACAGGCTGGGTGGGTATTGCAGAGAAAGCCTTAAATCAATCAGCAGCTGAGGTCAGTTGAGTCCTATACCTCCCAGATTCTCCCAGTGCGTAGACATAGATGGCAGCAGCAAGGAAAAAGCAGATACTTGATGGAGGACTACAGGTAACCGCAAGGTAAGCAGCAGGGCTGCTAAACTCAGGAGTGCACAGATTCCCTTCATTGGCATGCCCCCCACGAAGTGCGGTGGGTAACATATCACCAACAGAGACTATAGAGGCACCCTGCTGCATGAGGGACCAGAGACACTGCTGTCTGTTGCTGAGCCAAATGGGAACACCAGAAGTCTCAGAAGTTATGTAGGGTCACAAGAGGTTCAGAAAGACACTAGGAGACTTTAGGTTGCAGCGGAGTTTGTTGGTGCATGCAGCGGGACAGGTAAGTGCTTGGTTTACAGGTGACTCTCATATCCAGTTTTTTATAAAATTAAGTAAGCAGCTAGAAGAAAAATAGTGACTGGGATACTACACAAATAAGCCTGTAGTTATTCAACATTACCCCGTCACTTTATCCACTCAGAATAAAGTAATAGGTTTTCATTCTAACCCACTTTGTGTTTTCTGGAAACAGGGAATATTTATACTGTCAGTGTGAAATATTGGTTGGTAAAATTCTTCCCACCGGTGTCTTGCATACAAAACACATTTTCTTTAAAGAGATATAGACTGGTAAAATATCTATGCAGTTAAAAAGCAGAAGGGAGCCATTCCTTTTATCCGCTACAACAAACTAAAGCCTTTTGAGCAAGATGTTTACCTATCTATGCACCTTTAATGTAAGGACTGGCTTGGAAGGTCTTTTATTCACAAGGGTTTTCCTCCCCATGCAAGCCTATAGGAATCCAAAGGCATAAGTCAATGGAAGTCAAAAGCAGGTCAACTGCAGATCAATTGCACTTTCAACTAATGCTGAATGATCTTAGAAGCTTCTTAAAATGTCAAGCTCACACTCCATTTTCCAATCAAAGCCTTTAAAAATTAGGTTCTAAAGGTTATCACATTCAGGAATTTTCTGTCAAAGAGATAGAGAAGACCCACAGTGAGTTTAATGTTTATTGAATTTTGCTAGAAATCACATATAATGAACAAGACTTATTAGGGGAATAGCCCATTAATGAAATCTATTAAATTGACATTGACCGAGTTAAAGAAAGAATTTTTCTTTTGCCCACTGTGAGGATAAATTGATCATTTCCACCCTGGAGTTTTTGTTTTGGCTTCTGCATCAACACAGTTTTACAAAAATATTAGATTTAAAGTTTAATTTGATGGACTTGGTACTTTTCACTGCATGTCAGTCAGACAGGGATAACTTTTAAAGATGTGCAAAATATTGTCACACAAATTTACTGTTTGGAGACAATTATCTTGCTGCCGATTCCCTGCAGTAAGCCACCACCAAGTCAGCATGTCCTGTTATTCCCTTCGACAGCATTGCTTAGTTGTCAGTCTAAAGGACATTTGGAATTTATGCTGCAGCCAATGAGCAGAGTAGTTCCTGGTCTCAATCTGGCATTGCCATTGGCTTTTAGGACTTTCCAGGCTTTCTGTTCCCAGCTACCAGTTCACTATTTGTAGGGTAACCTCTAGGCTGACCTGCTGCTGGCGTATTTTTCATGACTGTGACAAGCCATAGCTGTGCAGATGCGCCTTACAAACTTGCCCTTTCCCTTTATTCCAATCTCCCCCCCCCCCCCCCCCTTAAATACCCCCACATCCAAATCCCCAATGAATTACCACTCCAAGCATTGCTTAATTAAAGAATAAGTACCAGATAAACAATAACACATCCTAACCATATTGCCTTCCCAACTTTCTTACTGGTTGCAGATCCTCGAAAGCCACCAATTTACACCTTTTTGGGGTTTACACCTTAAAGACAGTTGCTCCCAGCCGCCCATACTCCCAGCTCAGGAACGAATATACCAAACCCAAACCAAAGATTCCATACCAAAGGAACCCTATCTAAAATATTGCCACCAGCACACTCCCCCCAAGGACCTCAACCCCCCGCCCTACTAGCCAAACCAGCAATCAAAAACCCAAACTGCCAACCACATAAGCACTAAAAGAGGAGGGAGGGTGGGAAAAACTTTTCCTGAACGCTGTCTTGCTCTGAAAGGGGGGGGGGGGGGTCCCTCCTCATCCTGCCCATTTTAACTACTCTTGTCACTCCTTAAACCTCCTCCCCCTCCTTCCCCCCTCCCTTTCCTCTCGCTCACTCTTATCCAAAACTTTTAACCCTATGCTATCTGCCCCCTGACTGCCCAGTCATGACGGCCTTCCCCTATGCTCCTTCCTCGCTTGTTACAGGCCTCACTTTAGATTTATTGTTGATCTAATGAAATTTTGATGGTCCGGGGTCAGAGCTGTGGGCGGGTTGTGTCTCTGGCGGGCTCCTGCATAATGACATCACTCTGGGGAAAGTTGAGTTTCCCTTTGAGTGACACATGGCTCCCCGCGCAGGCATCATCTGGAGTCCATGGATTTTATGGTCCATGAGCTCCAAAAGGTTGGCAACCACTACTTTAAAGCATCTCTGCGTGAGAGATACATATTCCTATCCAATAATTATATCACTATTGTTTCAATTAGGTAATCTGGGATAACAGAAAACCCTTTTTTTCAAAATGTTGTAACCTTTTTTTTTTTTTACTGATTTGTTTCAAAATGCCGACAGTAATGTTATCCTTTTATGAACTATTTATGATGAAAAATCCTAGCATTAATTAGGTAAGATGATAACTTATGTAATTGCACACATTAATGCCAAATATTTAAATATTACACCATGTACGCAGGGAAAAGAACAGTGCATGTCAGTCTTGTAAATTATTTTAATACTTGCTGGTGAATCATTTTTAAATTGAACACGAAGTGAAACTCAATTTAAAAATGCAAAGCATGTCCTTGCTAACCATTCCATGCATGAGTTATTTAAATTGTACTGACAGACAACACTTGATGTGTTAAAAGCCTGACAAAAGAGACTGGGTTTCACCCCTCCATGCAAGAACAGCTTTTACAAGAGCAGTTGTGTCATGTCTTTCCAGTACAGAAAAATCATAAGTGTTTGGCTAAATGTTTTTGTTGCAAGTTTGGAGATGTGTAAACAAGCCCTCATTATCACCCAGAATGTTGTCTCGGGTCAAAAGGTCTTTAGAACCCTTCAATGGTCCTAAAATTTCTTGTCAATGCATTTTTTGCAGTGTTTCCTGCACAGGACGGGTTATATAAATGGAATTAAAATTAATTCCATGCCCCATTGTGCCGACTTACGTAAGAAGCGATAATGGTGGCAAATAAAAGCTTTGTCTTTGCAGCTCCAATACTTCTGGCTAGTGTCGGGAGTTTGTTGTTAAGACACAACTACAAGCATTTCTGTTGGCCTATTGATATAATGGGCAGCCACACTTAATATTAGATAGGTGTAAAAGGCAAGAAGTTGCAAGCAAGATAGTTCCAAAAGAGCCAAAGCTTTTCTTGCAGAATTTATCATTTGGGTAGAGACAGGATGGTCTGTATAATGGCTACAGGTATGTGCAAACACCTATTTCACTGCATTCTGTGTATTTGACGATTACAGCAGTAAAAACAAGTATATAGCTTGACTTATGAGTCTGGTCAATAGCCACTTGGCCCATTCACACTTTGTGGTTTCCCTGTGCATTGCATTAGCACACACATATGCATTGTGTGAACATAAAACTTTAAATAAAGGAAGAAAAAAGGTCATCTGGAAATTCCATGATGTATGAAACTCTGTTGTGAAATACATCTGTAGCCACATTTTTTATAGGGTAGGGAATAAATAAAGTGTGGGGGATGTCCCTTTACATCCTGTTCCAAAGAAAAAAAAAAAATAACTTTTTACTCTGGTGGCTAAATTTAAATTTTAAATAGTTATATTTTAATTTTGCCACCGACCAATTGTTTACCAATAACAATATCACCAGCAGTTGGGACTGTGATGGTTTGCATTCAGTTTTATAGGTTTCCAGATTAAATGACATCAGCATTGTTTAATGCCTGGAAGACAGGACATCTTGTGATGTAAATAAATGACAAAAGGGGGCAGTTCCAGAGGGTAAATTTTATTTCTATGATATCACAGAGGTTACTGGAGTACAAAGGGTACCATCATCACTGGAGCATAGGGTGACAAAAGCACAAAGCATCAATGCATCTCGTAGTCACTTCTGCACAGGGTTCATTGGCAACAGAAGTCACTGAAGCACCTATGTAAATATATTTGTTAGTGAAAATCTTCTGATTGTTCCCTAATACCACATACATTATTGGCAACAAGTCTCTCGATATATAAGGTTTTAACAAGACTGGTTCCACTAGCACACTACCTACATTCTTCTTATTGGAAATTTATATGGAACATCTGATTCTAATGTCATTTTGTGACAATGCAATGTGCTGGTAAATGTAGAAGTGTACATTTTCCACATGATACAGCTGATTTTTATCATTCTACATTATATATATATATATATATATATATATATATATATATATATTTATATAAAATATGGAACATGCCCGTTTTATGTGTCAGCATGCCTGTACTAACATTCAACCATTTCCTGGAGGTATATCTAATTTTTCATGTGATTGCATACCATACATAATACAAAAACAATGTATTAAATATAAACACAGCTATTTGAATAAAGCAACAACATAAAGTAAATGCTCATAAGAGCTCTTTGGACTCTATTTATAAAGCATTTCCTTGTAGGAATCTTCCGTGTCCATGTGTTTCAATGGCAGTAATTGATCTTTGAGGGAATGCCAGGTTCCCTGTTTTATAAATAGAGCTCTTTGAGAACTGGACACTGAGCTGATCACCAATGTTACTGTGAATATTAGAATATTGAACCACATATTTGTGATTGGGTGTGCAGTTTAAATTTCCACGCTGTAAGTCAATAGGTCAGTGGTCCCCAACCTTTTAAAGCTGGCGGACCACTAAATGTCCGAACTCTGCACTATGCATGTGTGGGAAACTGTGTGTCACTCAAAGGGGAATAAACTTCCCCCCAGAGTGAGGTCATGATACCAGAAGCGACCCACTCCCCCATTGCAGGTTTGAGCTTGCGATGGGAGAGTGGGCAGGTTGTGTCCAGAGACACAGCCCGGCCACCTCACTGAGCCAGCGATGCGTACAGGGGACATGGTCCATGGCTCTTTCAGGTGCCCCCCTCATCTGTGTCCTTCTCCTGACCCCACTGGTGGGTGCACCGGCCAGAGCCGCTGACCAGATGGCCACGGCCCACTAGTGCTCTAGATGACAGTAGGCATTCAGAAGATGGAATTCACAAAATGACCCTACATTATGTAAGACTCCACTCAGTGAACAAACAGCAGGAAATATAATCAGAATAGTCCCTATAAAACAGGACTCCATTAAGCAGATCAAACAGCAGTGGGTGAATACAACACACAATGCTTCCTTTCCCAGAACTCTCTATTATCAATAAAACATTAAAACACATGAAATGCAAGTACAGCTCAGCAATGTTTACATTATAAGTAAATTTCATGGCCAAAAATGCAAACAATAAATATTATCCTATTTCTCAGTGGATTATATACAGTTTACCGGCACCTGAAGGAAAAGAAAAATCTTTGATGTCAATGGTAGGAAAACAAGGCCAATGTAATTAGTATCAGAAGCATAAAATACGCTTTTTAATTGGGGAAGAAGATAACAGAGGCTCCAACATTGGTGTCAGTGGGTGTAGAAATAGACACAGTCATTGGTGTCAGTGGAATAAAAGAAGTCCATTGTTGGTGACAATGACAGAAACAAATGAACCACATAATTGGTGTTAGTTTATAAATCCCCACCACTGCTGTCAGTGAAAGAAAAAAAAACATTCTGTTGGTGGTGTTAGTATTTATATAATGTAACCCCATCACCAGTGTTAGGGGATAAAATAAGCTCCATGCCATTGGTATAAATAAAAGAAAATAAGCATCAAATTATCAGTGTCAGGGTGATCAAATAAGCCTTGCTGTTTGATTATTTTGGGACAAAACAAGGACTATAGCGAGCTAAATATTTTTTTTGTTTATTTGGGAGTATTGAAAGTTTTTACAATTGTCATTAGAATTGTAAGTTTCATAAGCTTGTTATAAATCAACTGCATAACTATGTGTGTGTATATTTATATTGTTTTTTTCCCTACTTTTCCATTGTAGTGTGTCAATATCTAGTCAAAAAATATTTTCTAGTTTTTGATCAATATTTTTACCATTCTTTGATCTAATGAAGCAGACTTTGCTCTGTGAAAGGCGTCATTGATTGGGTATTGAATAAATGTTACCATCATCTTGCTTTTTTATATACTGTACTTCTTTGTTATATACATTGTCATATTGAAATGTTGTTATTGTTGTTAAGTTTTTGTTAGCATTATTTGAATAAATTTATTTTTTAACAGATTTTGTTTTTGGTATACATAAAAAAATACCAACTTTTGGTGCCACCTTTTGATTTAATTGGGAGAAAAATAAGCTTAGTATTGGTTTTGGCATTGGCAGGAGAATAACAAACCACATTTGTGTTTTTCATTAGGTTAAATGAAGGATCATATTACTGGTATCAGTGGGAATAAATCAGCCCCCATTCGTTTTATTTGTACAGAAGTTAACACCATTTTTTTCTGATAGTGGGAGCAAATATGGCCCTGTTTTCACTCCCATTACTGTTCTAAATGGGATTTAATAAATCTCATTGTTGGTAATAGGGATATAAAATAGGTCTTAGATAAATTTTTACATTAATAAATTATAAAAATATGTAATAATGGGATAAACTAATTTACTATTTTTCATGTCCAGGGGAGAAAAATAAGGCCTAGAGTAAAAGTGTCTCTGATCTAAAATGAATCACATCACTGATTCGTCAATCATTTGTGTCGGTGGGAGTAAAATTAGCCCAATGTCATTGGTGTCAGTAGGAGAAAAATAAGCACCATGTCATCAGTATCTGTATGATGAAATATAGCCTATTGTTTGTGGCAGTGAAAAGAAAATAGTCAGGGACATAGCATAACCTCTATATTTCAGGTCAGCTGAAACAAATTTTAAGCCCATTGTTTGTGGCAGTGGAACTAAAAAAGCCCCATATCATTGATGTCAATAAAATAAAAACAAAGCCAAGTTATTGCTGTTATCCCGATAAAATAAGTCCCACCATTGGTGTAAGTAGAATAAAATTAGATCCATATTGTTGAAGTCAATAGGAAGAAACTAAGCCCTAATTCTTTGGTGGAATGTTCAATTTCTGTTTGGGATACAATTTAGTATTTTTGCCAAATTTTTATATCAATAAGGGAAAAATTTGGCATCATATCAAAGGTTTCAGTGGGAGTAAGATAAGACCCATCTTTGGTGTCAATTGAATAAAATAAACGACCGGTTTTACTGGTAGTAAAATAAACCACAGCATTTGTGTCACCGGTAGTAAAACAAGTCCCAATAAGGGTGTCAGTGGAAAAAATGAGCCCTATATTGGTGCAGGTAAGAGAAAAATTATCATATCAGTGGTGTCATTGGGATTAATGAAGACCTATTGTTGATTTCAGTGTTAGCAACATTGGATCTGTATTCAGTTAGATCAAATATATAAAAAATATAAATATATATAAAATAATATAAAAAATATAAACTAATATAAAAAATATAAAATCAAATATTTTGGTTTTGGTGGGTGAAAATTAAAGCCATTAGTGGTAATGAGGAGAATACAACCAATTGTTGGTGTCATCGGAAGGACAATGAGACCAATGCCATTGGTATCATTAAAAAAAATCCCCCATTTTTTATATCAGTAAGCAATAGAAACAAAACAAACCCTGTCATTGATGTCAGTCGAATAAATGTGTCATGTCTTCATTGTCAATAAAATAAGGAAAGTCCTATGTTGATGTTCAATGGAAAGAAACAAAAATCTCCATTTCGGTATTGTAACAAGTTCCATGTTGGTAATGCCTGGACATGCATGGCAAACTTTAACACTATATTACCAATTAAAGCAAACATAAAAAAGTGTCCTGAATAAGCATCTGACCCTGAATCCTGATTATATTAAAAGCTCATTGGACTTTATCCATGTAATTCCTAGTTTTAAAAAGGGGCCTCACACTATAAAAGACCATTTTAACTTGAAAAATTCACATACTGTTTTACCAATTGTATTTGATTTGGCGATACTCAGCTTAGTTGTTATTTATCAGGCTTATTGGAAAACAAATCATAATTTTATAGGGGGATATTAAACAGCCAATTAATGCATTTTTTTTTTTATTAAGCTGTATGCAACCAAGTATACACACAGCCATAGCCAACCATTCATTGGAACTTACCATCATTTTCATTACCAGCATATACATTAGAATTTTTTAGCTTTTAAGGTTGGCCTGTGGTCCACATTATTTAACTTTATTTTTATTAAACTTGGTGCAATATCTAGAATGGGAAGGTACAGCCCTACGTTTGTCATAATCAATCATTACACATTCTGTAAGTATAGAACCAAAATTCAATTACACAAATTTCCATCATGAGCACAGATGACTTATTGTAGAAATGTGCATATTGGTAACAGCCAATTACCAACAGCTGCCTGTCTCTGGATTGTATATCAAATAACACAAACATGCAATTAACGTAAAAGGTGGCCAATTTAATTCCAATTCCGCATAAGCATTTCAAGTGTCAGGAATCATCCCTCACCTGTACTGTATATCTGCTATGAATAGGAAGAAAATCACTTATTCACAAATAGACATTCTAATAAAGATTTCTGACATATTAAAAACAGAGATTTTTCTGGAGTGTATGTTGTTCACTGTGATAAAGGATCACTTCAACATCCTGATTACTATATTGCAAGACAGGACTATTTTCAAGAATGGTTAAAATCATGGATTTAAAAGGCTACTGCTGAAATAAGGATACCGGATAGGTAACTATACTGTTCATAAAAATGTAAAAATAACTATGGAAATGCACATACAGGTAGTCCCGGGTTACATACGAGATAGGGACTGTAGGTTTGTTCTTAAGTTGAATTTGTATGTAAGTCGGAACAGGTACATTATTTAAATAAATGCAATTAGGACAGATGTTTAAACATATTTTTAGGCAGAATAGTGTCAGTTACTGTATAAAATCTTCACTGTGATTTAATAAAAAAAAAAAGAAAACTTTATGGACCCTAGACTTTCATTAACTTCTGGAGCAAGCTGTGCTTTGATATGCAAAATGAAACAACTGCAGAGTTTGTCTTGGTCATTAAAGGGGTACAAGAGGCTTCAGAAAGAGCTCAGTCCTTAGGATCACCCCCAACCTCAGCTGTGTTTAGCAAAAGATTCCTTCTGAAAGTCATGGAATCCGTTCCTCTCCCCCCATCCAGCCTCCGTCCTGCACAGGAGCGAGCAGGGAAGCCCCGTTCGTATCTATGAGTCCTCCGTGTGTCGGATGTCCTTAACTCGGGGACTACCTGTATGTGATTGCAACTTTCTCAGGGCACTCCTTCAGTGCAGAAAAGCAGTCTGCTGAGTGAAATCCTCTAGGTAAAGGTAGCTTTTTGATCTAGAGCACATTACTTCTGCAAAACCCAGTCACGGCTTTCCAGGAAAGAATGGGAGGGGATTCCCCAGCACTTAGAAAAAAAAAAGGAAAGTTCGATGATAGGCTTTATATCTCTTAAAAACATTTGTCTCTACTTACCCTGAAGAAGCTGAATTGCAAAAAGCGTTGTTCCTAAAAAATAGATTTTATAAACTGACTATTACCCAGTTAGGGGGAATATTTTCTTGGAATTAACATTTCTATGAATTTAGCAGTGGAAATATGTATGGAAGTATGCTTTTCTTCATCTAACCAGTATTAAACTGTATTCATTTTAAAGCCCCTCTTTTTGTACTCATCCCTAATATTGGTGAAAAGTTCTTTATTCTATGTGTCTTTGACCATTCAGAAGTACATTTTCAAATACCTGCTTTATTGCCATTGCAGTCCACAAAAATATTGACAAGGTGGAGAGTCTGTAGCACATAATGAGTTAATTCACTAACAAAATAAATTGTGTTCATCTAGCAAATGATATAAAGCTGTATTAGCTTAATTGATTCAATCATTTGTTTTTTTTCTACATGATTGGGTATTCTAATTAAATGTTTCTTTTGCAGTAAACTGCTTCCAGTTTAGTGCAGTAAATCACCCAATAAATGAAAGAGGCTGAAATTTTGTCCAGAGGTGTTCTGAATGCCTTCTGGCAACTGACATGGTAAATAAGTTGAATTTTGATAAAATTAATGTAATATCTGATT
The DNA here is from genome assembly GCF_032062135.1 of Pyxicephalus adspersus. Taxonomy (NCBI): domain Eukaryota; kingdom Metazoa; phylum Chordata; class Amphibia; order Anura; family Pyxicephalidae; genus Pyxicephalus; species Pyxicephalus adspersus. The sequence goes on from NC_092871.1 coordinate 23,871,635, forward strand.
TTATAACAGTCAACATTTCCTGGATGATATCATTACATGGCTGGTTTATTTCAAGTGGTATTTTGTCCATGAAAAAGGGTATCTTTTATCTTTTAACCTTTATAAATGCAATATATATTTATTATATATTGTAGGTTACCAGTCCTTAGATGTAGTATCTACAATTCTTTCTCTTCTTTTTAGTATTTTGTTACTTTTGTCTTACATGGTAATCCTATAAATAGGATTATATCTGGTGTGAGAGTCATGACTGTCATCTAGACTGGACTTAAAAAATGTTTACCATTCTTCATATTCATTTTAGAAAGTGGGAAAATTAGTCATTTATAAAGGAAATTTACATTGTACTTTTAATCTATTACAGCTGCTTTCTTAGGTTCATCTACCCTTTAAATAAGGGGGGTGTGTCACTCAAAGAGGAAGAAACTTCCCCCAGAGTGACGTCATGATGCCAGAATCCGCCCACCACCCTAAGCCTACAATCTATATGGGGGACATGGTCCGCGGCTCTGTGCCCCCCCAGCGGGGTCCTTCTCCTTGCACCACCAGTTGGCGACCGCTGCTTTAAATGATACCTGACTTATAATACATCAAGGACATTGTGCACCCATGCACACACACACACTACACATTCACATTTTATTAGGTACACCGGTTCAACTGTTTATTACTACAAGTATCTACTCCCCAATCACATGGCAGCAACTCAATGCATTTAAGCATATAGGCATTGTCAAGACTACCTGCTGAAGTTCAGTCCAAGCATCAGAATGGGAAAGAAAGATGATTTATTTGTCTTTACCAATGGCATGTTTTTTGGTGCCTGGTGGACTAATCTGAGTATTTCAGAAATCTGCTGGGATTTTCACACACAGCCATCTCTAGGGTTTACAGGGAATGGTCTTAAAATAAGGTAAAATATCGCCTGAAAGGTATGTGAAAATGTCTTCAGAGGTCAGAGGAGAATGGCCAGATTGGTTTGAACTGATATAAAGACACATGTAAATTGATGTTAGAATTTGGAGTCCTTAACATGAAATTATGGATTCATCCTGTAATGTTACAGAGATATTTTCTTGGCATACTTCGACCCCTTTAGTAATAACTTCTTCTTTCTTCTTCCTGCTTCTGCATCCGATGAGTCACCGGGGAGTTCACGGTGACGTCGGTGCGTGTGTACATCCCGGCGGGGCGGGAAATTCAAAATCCATTTGTATTGCATTCAATACAAAATAACTGTATTGAATGCAATACATTGGATTTTTAAAATGTGTGAAAGCAGTACATTGTTTTCAAGAACATTTATTTTACAGTATATATAATAGTATAGTAGTAGTAAGAGTATAATATGTATTTTTTTTTTAATTAAATTTTTTTTTTTAAATATATAGATTTTTTAGTTTATTCAATTTATTGTTTTTAAATGATTTTGTGTTTCAAACTTTATTATACTCCTACTATTATATTATACTGTAAAATAAATTTTCATTTGACCTGTAAAGGACTGTAAATAAGCACAGAACAGAGAGCAGGTGCGCGCTAATTAATTGCTATGATCGCATCATTGAGCTTAACAGATCCTCCTTAATCGTGCAGCTGAAATCTAATCAACTTAATTGGCAGATTCGCACTCCCTATTGTGAAGGCTGGAATCCGGCTGGCAGTGAGGAGGCGAGTGTACGAGCACACTTGAGTCCGGACCGTGGTAAACCGCGATCGCTGGCCGCGTGTACTTTTGCGCTTCCAGCGAGCGCGGATTTTATTGATGAATCAGGGGCAATGTGTTCACTGTACTCATATGGCCCCCACAGTCTCCAGAACGCAATTTAATGGAGAACCTTTGTGAAGTGGTGGGACCTGAGATTTGCATTATGGAGGTGCCGCAGAAAACCTACAGAAACTGCATAATGCTATAATGTCAATAGTATAGTAACCTGTATTGAATAAATCTTACCATAGATTTCAATAAAAAGACCACAAAGCAATGCTACAAACAATGTAAAAATATACAAACTAATTATATATGGAAAGACTTGTTTTTAAAGCCACAGAATTCTCAGATACACATTGGACATGATTTTTTAGAGAGAAACTGTAATAGAAGAACTAGATCATTCGTCAAACCTGAAAGGATTTTTATAAAAAATTGAATTAATTTTGATCCTGGACCAGATCCATTCCAGATTTGCCACACCACCCCGCTTCTCCCATAATAGTCTATCTTCACCAGTCTTGCAGACCTTTAATAAATCAGGCCTGTTGCTTCTCTGTACATGCTGATGAATTAAATATGAAGATTATTGTGATCTTGAATGGTTCATTATATATGAGTACTCAGTGAAGTGCATACTATGTGGAGGACTGAGCTATAATGAATGCAGATTGCTGTTTTCATAAAAGGCACGCCCTTGCCCAAATTATTAAATAGGTATATTTATTATAAAAAACACCTAATTGTACGTATATCTATTCTTAATTCTGAAATGCTACAGTCCATGTGGAAGTCAAACACTTTGTCAATTGTGAATAATATGAGACCTAGAATTTATGAGGACACAGTCTGTGTACTGTAGTGTTTTATGGGTAGCAGTAGTATTTGACAAATGCATGTGAATAAAGTGAATGTATATATCAATAGTAACCTCCATGAAAGAAATTAATAGTATGTGACACTTGCGGAATTGTCTTCAGATGGTGATTAAAGACGCAATACTTCAATATTTATGCAACCGGGGACCATCACACATAGTTATGGTTTGCATTTTACAACCAAAATTAAGTCTAAGGACAGCCTATAAGCTCAAAATAAATGTTCATTGCACAAGCTTTGATTCTCATTTATGCACATGAAGCTACTCATTGATCCATATCTTTCAAGGAGAAATGACAATTATGTCTGCTGGAAGTGTAAGTGCATAGGCAGTATAGACCAAAGTGTTCAACTGCATCCATTTTATGTAAAATAAATAAATAAAACCTACAGGCCGCTTTTACAGTTCACTGTGCCTTGTAATACATCTTACTTTTATCATCACAATATTTTATGACCTTTACAAAATGGAAGCATCCCTTTCTCTCTATCTCCTTTTCATAGCAGTCATTTCTTATTACCACATGTGCTTTGGCATCCAAGAAAATCTGCTGAACGATACACTGAATTTATAATGTGGAACTGAGTTATTGTTCAGTTTTAATTCTGTGACTTCAAAAACCCTAATAAATGGCAAATTTAACTTCACTACAGGAGATTATCAATGAATAATTCACATAGCTTAGTGAATGTTATTGAAACTCATGTTGCAGAGAATACCCAACCACATACAAGGATTATATTTGCTTGCATCTCACCAGATGGCTAAAGTTGGCAAAGCTTTGTCTCTTTATTTAGACTTGATTACTTCTCCAGCTACCATGTTTTTTCATGGTTGAGTCATTCCCACAACAAGTTAAATGTAAATGACCACCCTGCTTGCACATAATCATGAAAACCACCCAACCTATATAATGCTGAGTCCCACATATTTGGCCTGATTTATCAAAGCTCTTCAAGACTGGAGAAAATAGACTGTCACAGGTTAACCTGGGGGATCCAGCAAACCTGGAATGATATGGTCTGGGACTGAGAACATTTGCCAACTAATAGAAATTACATTTAATAAATCAATTCCAGGTTTGCCAGATCACTCAGGTTCCCCCAATATAGTGTATCCTCTCTGGTCTTGGAGAGCTTTAATAAATCAGGGCCGTAATGTTTAATGCTAGGCGTCCTCAAGCCTGGAAATGTTTTAGGCTTTACCTGACTTGATGCAGCTTCTATTGTAGCCATATTGTTGAGAAAACTCACCTTATTTTCTGTAGATCCCTTGATCCCTCTAGAGGTTTCCTGGATCTGGTCCTGCGTTGTCCTAGAATCCTTCTTCGGCCTGGCTCGAAGGAATCGCCGGATGCCCCTTCTTTATCGGTCTTCTTCCTTATTCTGACTACATCACCCAATGTCGCACTGTGCAGGTGTGAGAACGGGCGACATAGCCTGTTGTAAAGGGGCATTTTTTTCCCATGGAAGAAAAAGCTTGTTCTGTAAAGACAGCCTCCTGTAAAGAACCCTGGTAAAAATCCTGGTGATAGGTCGATAACAACAAGCAAATCAGATGGAGCCTGGAAAACATAAAATAGAGTTCAGAGCTCCACCTGCAGACTGAAAATAAAAATGGTAAAATGTATGCAATATGTGATATTTACTTGTTAAATAGGTTTACATTTTTTAAATAGCATTTTTTATCCTGACTATAATCATTAAATAAAGAAAGTATACAGAAAATCATTACACATCCCTATAAACAAACACTATCCAGCTGCAAATCTGTAATTAGAATGTTTATTCAAATATGCTAATAACCCACTACAGTTCAATATTTCAAACCTCAAAGAACATATTTGATACTTTTTTATGTTTTATATATGTATGCTGCAAACTAAGACATATATGTGTGTTTTTACACCACATGCAGTATTGTCAAATACATAATTTGCCTTTTTGTACCAGTACCTCTTTTATTGATTGTCTTGTTATTTCGGAAAAGATTAATTTTAATCATGGATTAGGAGCATAAATTTGGGCCCATGTGCTGAGCTGTGTAGGATGAACAATCAGCAGAAAACAATGAACCATCTACTGGCCTTGGTCTTAATGCTGTTATAATGAATGACATTGAAAGCCTCTTTAATTCATAATTAATTCTGAGATGACATGTCGGTTATAGTCATGTACTGAAAGCGCATTGAAAGCACCCTGAGGAAGTTGCCGAGATTAATGGTATTTAATGGATTAATAATACACAGTTGTTTATGAATGGAACTGTTTCGTAGGAACTTTCAGTGCTTTAAAAACACATCAGTCATGCAATAAAGTGTGTTTTATAAAATATTTATAGAGGGAAGAGAAAGCTGTAAAAACTAATCAGTTGCTTTGATTTTTTTACCTTGCGCAAACTAAATAAAGCTTTGTACACATGTCAGATAACTCTCGTCCAATGTGAAAGGCCGAGATCGTCTTGGGTGAGAATCTGACATGCGTACAGCGATCACCTGATAGATCCATAGATGACCAACGGTGAATGACCGCGATGGAGAAGAGCACAACGGGATGCTGCTTGCTCATTTTCTACCCTTCTCAACCTATGGAACAGAACGGGGCTGGGTGTACAGAGTTTGTATGTTCAACTACCACTCTTTTAGCACTAGAAACAATCAGGAAAGATTGACAAATATTGAACATGTGTACGCTGAAATATGTGTTGTCTTACGATTTGCTGTAGATAAGATGATGTGGATCCATGACTTTATTACTGTATGCTTCCCAACTCATTAGTAGCGCTGGTTGAATGGTTCTGATAGGGGTCATTTCGACCTTGGATCAAAACTTATTAAGCAATTTAAGCAATCTTGCGTTCCAATATGACATTACTATCCCTAAATAGTAAACCATGAAGCTGGGCATCATTTTTAAACAATCATGCATGTTCCTGATATTTTTATGATATATTGATCTGAAAAATAATGGTGTTGGTGATAATTGAGTTGTTGGGAGAACAGAGAATTCTGTATAGGGAAAGATACTGGGCAATAGGGATAAGCGAGAATGTCTCTGATATTCTTGCGACAATTTCCCCAAATTTCCGATGAGTCCATGAAATTTCAGCGAATTTAGTGATTCAGCGATTTAGCGAAATTCCATTGAAGTGCAGGTTCCCACACTCCCTGGGTTGATAAGTACAGCGCAGGGAGCGTGGGAACCTGTGGTCACAGCTGATTGGAGGCACGCGAATGCTTACAATCAGCTGTGACTGCAGGTGAACTCTAAATTAGGTTTGAGAGTTCATCTGGGTTCAGTTCCCATGGTCTGATAAGTACAGCCTGGGGAGCCTGGGAACTTGCAGTCACAGTTGATTGGAGGCACGCGAGTGCTTCCAATCAGCTGTGACTACAGGCAAAGTCTCAATGGATTTTCTCCATTGAGAGTTCATCTGAGTTTGGCGAGAAGATGACCTTATGAGGAATCACAAGGCCGTTCTCGCTTACGTGTTCTGTAAGAGAAAAAGGCCCAATTCACCGCAAGATCGAAATTAAAAATTTTGCCTGCTCATTTCTACTGTGCAATAAAGTTTTTCATTTTAACAATAGTACATGCCAGTCATAGCATTGATTTTCTGTGTGTTTTGTTTCACAATATCTTCATATACGTTAATAGGGATTGCCACAAAGTTTGCTAAAAAAAAACCCAAAAAACTTTTAAACCATAAAATACTATATATGGGTAGAGTTCTTTCTAAACCATATTTTCCTATGCTCTTTGAATTGGATTTGGATTTTTATGCTGAGTTATTAATAAAGGCAGAACAGTGAGTTATTTGCTTATCCTCATTATAAATCCTTTTCAGTATTAATTTACAAAAATATCAAGCTATACCTTAACCTTTATATATTTGATGTTCAAGCCAAAATGTTATTCACGTCAATTTACAAAGTGAATCAACACCATTGTTTGATATTAAGTTTGGCAGACAAACTTGAGTGAGTGTTTCTTTTTCTTGAGTTTATCTAAGTAATGTTTGACCTTATCAGGTGTTATTTGTTATGGAAATGAGTCAGAGTTTGATTTCCAGCATCTGTACAGACCTTCTATTTCACTCTAAGTTCAACACAAACATCATTTGGAATTTCGTTCAGGTTGCAGTAATACTGAAAATCATGCCAGAAGGAAGAAATATAAAATAACACATTTTATAAGGTAGCCAAAGACAAAGGGTGACAAAGCCCAATATTTATAGGTAGCACACTCATAAACATTAAATAGGCTTTGGAGGAAATAATAATTGGCAAGGTCTTCAACACTACTTGGCACATCTTATGATGGGTCAGTTCTACCATGGGTGCAACTTCTTGTTTTAGAATGATGTACACTTATGTAAGGACGTTGTCAACTTGCAGGTTCTTTTTTTCTCTGGTGTTTCTTTAATACGGTGTATTAAAGTTTATAGAGGAGGTATCTCCAGGTGGTTACTAATTTGTTCACTTTTTGAACTTTTTGAAAGAGGACCTGAACTGTGGAAGTTGTGCCAAACAAAGGCAAGAACAGGGCAAAAAAACTTTATGCTTTCTGTAGCTGTTTTTTTCCCTTGAACTGACATACATCTCTTCAATGTCATGTCTATTAGGGGTTTACTTACCGAGGCATGTACATACTGAAAGCACAGTCTATGAAGTCTGGACACATTCAAATATCCTGTCATTAAACCTATGGCAAAGAAATACACAGTGTTATATATGGTAGTCCAGTGCTGGCTCTTGCACCACATCTTGAATGCAACACTAAATATTATTTTCTAAATGTAGCTTATTTTAGTATTGCAGAGCAGACAATGCCTAATATAAAGTTCTTCTGCTTTCGGGGCAAGAGCTATTTGCTGCATTTTTCCCAAGGATAATAAGTATGATTAATAAGTATTAAATATCCATTGGTTAATTTAACACAGATTTTCTATAAATTTCCTTTCTGCCTCATGTATTCATTTTCATCAATTGCAAGTGTAAATTAATAAACATGACTTAGCTCATAGTCATGGCTTCAGCCTAATGAAGCCCAACTTTTTAAAAAAGATATTTAGCTCTCTTTTTTATATAATAGGAAGTGTTTATCTTGAAATAAAACCTAATTTCCCAAAACTAAGCACTAAAATATTGATTTTGGATTTTGGAACCTAAATTCAGTAGATGGTAAAACTTCAATCACTATAAACAGTCCATTAAAACTCCAGAAATCTATGAAAACTCCAGGAAAAACTCCAAAAATCTAAGCACTGATAAAGGCAAAACCTTAAAAGTTCCAAAATATTTGGAGATCTGCAATTAAACATTAAGTATGGTTTGATTCAAACTGGAATGATCATCATATTAATAAATACATTATAGCATTTCATAAAAAAGTCATATATAAAACTTACTTTTATTCAAATATCATGAAACATGCATTCCTCTATAGAAGATGATCGAGCTGTCTAAAAAAATCCCATCTCTTTATATGGTTTTGGAATTATCCTAAAGCATATATTACCTTGAGATATCTAGAGCATTGAAAACACTATCTTTTAGGTACAGTATAATATACAAGTGTTATATATTGCTCAGGATTGATTGCAGTCGCGAACAATATAGATTTATTATAGTGAAAATAACAAATGTATAAAATATGTGAAAAAATATGGTTTTTGCTTTTTTGATTATGACCAAAGTATGGAATGGCTTAGTACTAAGAATAAGGGAAAAATAATATAGGCAGATTAAAGTATTTTACCAGTTAAATTTATTTCAATGAATACATGCTTGGATTAAGTTTAATATTTAGTATATTTACCTGGAAATATACTTTAGTACCAAAAATAATGTTGCAATAAAATTTTAATATTAAATCCATTTGATAGATATAGTCTGTTTTAAAATCCCCTATTTTCTTAAGTGATAGATGTTGTTAATAGATAGATAACATACAATTTGCATTTTTCAACCAATAAAATCAATGGTCTACTTTAGATTGTTTAGTGATGCATAGTCCTGAGCCGGGTATGTGTGTATATTGACAAATCATACTGTCTTTAATAATTGGTAGTGAACTGTCCATACTGAATATCATTAGCCTACATAGAAAACATATAAACTATTATGTATACTGCGATGATTTGCCTCAAAAAAGAGCTTGCTACAAACTCCATTCCAGCCAAAGGGGTATGTTTTGGGATCCTAAAAGAACAGGTATTACTGTTGCAGGAATTATTCAGTATAACTCTCCCAAACAAGCATTCAGCTCCTTGGCTTTTATTACAGCATTGCTTCTTGGGCCCTCAGCCTAGGGCCCCTGTCTAATCCTATACAGGTTTCTGCACTGGCTCACCATCCCTTATCCAGGCTCAATCTGTGGCCAGATTTTGTCTAAGCTTTATTTATTACCTGATCTCAGACACCTTTCCTTCCTGGTTACAATCTCCATAACTCAACACCTATGGAGGGGCAGACTGCTCATCCCTTACAGCACGTAATGCTTAGGCAATGCATCACTGCACCGGAAGCCTAAATGCATTCAAAATCTTATTGATGGATATGTAAACATCAGTTATAGACAATTAAATGCAAGTCAAACTCCTAAAATGTAGCAGCTTAACCATAATTGACTCTCCAAACCACTTAAAAGAAATAGAAGTCTGTAATATTACACTGCATTGGATTGTTTGTCATGTTAATGGACCATTAGGGTCAATTACTATTTTACCAGTTGCAGTAAAACCATTGCCCTTCATTTTGGCGTTGTGATTACAATGGTTCAGCCCCATGCTATGTATACATTGATTCTGTAATATGTGATCCTCTGTAGTTAGCTTTTAATGTTTTCTTATGAATGAAGAAAGCTATTATCCCTCTGAAATGAGTTCAAAATTCTACAGCTCTTTAGTTGCTTGACATGAGTAACTGAAACTGCTATCTCAAGGGATGGCAATGCACTGTATTTCTTTCTCAATAAATAAATAATTCATGAACACAGTATTAGATTTTGAGGGATTTTATGTTTTCTAGTAATGATCATTGTAAAGAAGTTCACATAAAATGTAGCATACAAAATAAAACTCAATGAATATTTGGTTAGCTCTTAGATTTAAAGGAAAACACCAATAAAAGTTGTATAATTCTAAAATATCTGTATTGTAACTTGTCTGTTTACTTGACTGGTGTTCCTTTGAGCAATTCATTGAAACAAATTTAGCACACCACAATGTGTGACAGTGCTTTACTGTGCAATTTGTTGCACTGCAATACATGTAATTCCCGGGTTACATACAAGCTAGGGACTGTAGGTTTGTTCTTAAGTTGAATTTGTATGTAAGTTGGAACAGGTACATTATTTTAATAAATGCAAATAGGACAGATGTTTGTCTCAACATATTATCAGGCAGCGTGGTGTCAGTTACTGTATAAAAAGAGCTGAAGAGTTTGTCTTGGTCATTAAAGAGTTACAAGATGTTACAGATCAGCTCTTCTCTTAAGATCACCCACAACCACAGCTGTGTTTATCAAAAGATTTCTTCTGCAAGTCAATCAAACTGCTCCCTCCCCCCTATCAAGCCTCCGTTCTACACGAGAGAGCGAGGAAGCCCATTGGTATCTAGGACGCGTCCGTATGTTGGATGTCCTTAACTCGGGGACTACCTGTACAGGTTATTTGCCCGAGTGGGTTGGGTTGTCATTCATTATAAATGGCTTTGCACATCACAACACTAATGACTGCATGCTATGGTATCATGCATTGCATCGTCCGTATGTTGGATGTCCTTAACTCGGGGACTACCTGTACAGGTTATTTGCCCGAGTGGGTTGGGTTGTCATTCATTATAAATGGCTTTGCACATCACAACACTAATGACTGCATGCTATGGTATCATGCATTGCATGATTTCTTACATTTTGGTTTAACATGACTTCCTCCCAGGTCAGTACAAAATCAGTACACAAAGACCATGATGATAATTTAGTGTCTAATGAGGGGACTGGAGAAGGAGAAGTGATCCAAGAAACTGAGATGCTGAACCAGAAAGATAAAATATTTGCAGGGTACAGAATGTGTATAAAACACGGGTGTAAATCCTTTGAATGCCTTCCAACTGACCATGATTTAGAAGGACTGTCTCTCTTTCAGATTTTAGTCCCCCTCTCATCTTTTGTCTCTCCTTTTGGATAGACATATGTGCCTCTATTAAAAATTATTATTTAACTAATACAAATATAACATTTTCTTTTTGGTATTTTGAAAAGCTAATTTAAAAGCAAATTATTTGCAAAAAGAAAAAATAACCAATTATTTTTTCCATACTAATTTTTTATGATCCACAAAATGGAATTGTGTCAGGGGTATGTCACCTACCTTTTTTACCCTAAATACTCAATTATAAACCAATACTTTTTTGTTTCCTCAACATACCATTGGGAAATGAATCTTGGCTTATACACGTACCACACAGCAGATGACACTGTGTCCTCATGTAAAATGTGTAACAAACTTCTGCTGTTGGAGTCAAGAGACATGAATTTGTTACACATTTTCCATTAGAGCACAGTCCGAACAACTAGTGGTCAACAGTTACTTCTAAATAGGTAATTTATGAGCAAGTGACTCATCATAACTATTCGTCAACAATTCAAAAGTACACAATGCTTTACCCTGTGAAAAGGGGGAACAGGATATATAGAATAGGCCCATGTGCATTTATTTTTTTCCCATTTTTAAAAATTTTTTAAAGATATAAAGCATGGATGTATTTATTCTCATTATTATTATTGGCATTTCTGTTGATTTCTGTTTTGAATGTTAGCAGTGACGGCTTTATTTTTTGCAGTAGGTAATTAACTTAAGGAGAATATGAAAATTCTGCTTCTGGTAGTCCTATACTTATACATGAGTCGAAGCATTTTCAGCTAAAAAAGTGCATTGGTTTATTTTAGGATCAGATTATATTTGAGTACATATGGTACTTTCAGCTGTTTGCCTGGAGTATTTTTCATTGCAATATAATATTAGCCTCCAAGAAAGCACCACAGGAAGCAGAATCTGCATATGCCTGTATATGACTGTATATGTCTCAAGCTGATTGCTTTTATATGTTTATTGAATAAAATAGTTGCAAATATTTTACATTCTCTTTAAAATTAACTATAACCTATAACCTCCCACATCAAAACAAATAGGAAAAGTAAAAGGTCAATCAATGTGAGGCTGTTGATCTCTGTTACTGGTGGGTATATCCTAAAGGTTCAGTATTACCTTTGTGAGCCACTAGATATGACGGGGTAGGTACTGGGTAATGCACATCAATCAATGGTCATGCAAGAAGAATCCTGATAACATTTACAGCAGAGAATGTGTTAGAAGTCAGAAATCAATAGACCCCAGAGTCCTGTGGGTTTAAATGTAAGCTGCAAATAGTTTGTTGTGTTTATGACATCCTTCCTGGAAGAGGTAATGTATGTTCTCTTAAGTTCTCAATTTAATTATTAATATCATTGCTAATTAACAACCAAAGTGATAAATACAAAGCTATAAAAATATATATAAAATAATTTATTTAACAGTAACAAAGTTTGTACAGTTGTACACAGAGATTGCATGTGCTCATTTTAGCAGCAACAAGTTTGTACAGTTGTACATGGGGGGGCTTATCCAAGTGGCATGTTGTAAAACTATTTTGCAAAGCTATTGCTGTGGCTGTTCTGAATCACTGAAAAAAGGTACATTACACTCGCATATGCTCATTTTAGTTGTAACTAATTTGAACAGTTTCACACAGTTGATGTGCTGTTGCTGTTGTAAGCCACCCAAATATTGCATCCCTTTTATAGTTGCAAAAAGCAATGGTGGACAGAAGGTGGTATTCCTGGAAAAGGGGGAGACAGAGGTATAGTAGAATCAGCAGGTGTTCAAGTGACTGATATTGGGAAATCTTCCACAACTGTTGGTGATACCACAAATTCATTACATTTACTCCTTGGTGCCTGCTGTCCAGGTACCACTAGAGTCACTTAACATCCTGTTAGGATATGTACCACCCCTTCTCATGCTTACTATGCTTTTTATCAATGGCCAGCTTTACCCTGCAATTGATAGCATCATACACTGACAGGAACACATTTTTGGTCAACCAGTCCTACAAGGAATGTTGTACAGAGGAATACCACAGGTTACAAAACTATAGAATGTGTCCTGTAGTCCTCTAGATGGAGGTGCTGTTCCATCATCCATGCAATACCAGTGTTGGAAGGCTGCATGTTGAGATGGTTTGGTAAGTACTTTGGTAAGTACTTTTTGGGTAATTACTTAAGTGAGTGGAAAGGTGGTAAGTCCTTTTTTTTTTGAAACTCTGGTAAAGAGCAGATTTTTGAGTGGAAGGCAATGCTGGTAAGGTTTATGGTGGCAATGTTCTTGTGTTCCTTGTCTATCCATGCCATGTTGTGCTTTTGCTTGTTGTATTGCTTCTATAAAAACTTAACAATCAAAATAATTTTCTACTGACTTTAATAGTATTTAGATGTAAGTCCTGCCTCAATTCAAACTTCAGGACATATTTAGCCAAACAGCTCTAGAACCGAACAGAGACATGTTTGAGTAACACTAGTAGTAAAATTCATTTAACTATGGCTACTGATAAAATTTTAGTAAACTTTAGTCAAATTATAGAACATGAATATCATTTTTGTTGAATTAGCTGTTGTTGATGCATTTTACACATTTGCTTTGTGTGTCTTATTAAACATGTCTGCTGTTTAAAATAAAGTCAAGAATCTGGCTATGTCATGCTGAATTCATGTAGCTAGTGTACTCCAGGTCACACTTTATGTGTTTATCTTGTTTTAGTTAATTCCCAAAATAGTTCCTTCATCCTTAGGCTCTTATTTATCAGTGATGTTACCTCTAGCTATATATTCTTAGTTGGCATCATCAGCTGTCTAGAAAAATCCACATAATGCCTAGAGAGAACACACAGCTTCTTATGGCAGACAACAATGAAATTAGTATTTATAGAGAAAGTGACTTGCAGAAGCCAGGGGTTACAATAGCATGGTCCACCCTGTTCAAAACATAACAATATCAGATGAGCTGTCAAAGCATGCATAATTTTCAGACTAAGTGTGTATAGAAAAACTGTAAGCAAAATAAGTTTGTTTTAAGCTTTTCTTAAACAGTTTCAAGTCAGAGCTAAGAAGATTTTATAAAAGCAAAACAATCTTGATCCATAACACAAATAAGAAACCTCCAAGCTTAATTTCTACAGTCAATACCATTTGCCTTGCAGGAAAAGTTTTGCATATTTTTTAGCAAGCACATATTTTAAAATTCTTTGCAATGAATATCTTTGCAAAGATCAAGGAGGATGGGTTGCACCAAAGTTAAAACAGAACTAAACCCCTTTTACATCCACCTGTTCCTGTTCAGTGAGAGTTCCTGTTATCTTCTTCCTTGTTTTGATCATTGACTAACTTGATTGGCCAGGCCAAGATGACAACTCCCATACAGGTGTGCCGGAGTTTATTCAGTCTGGGCAGTCCCAGGGGGAAGGGCAGATACTGGGTATCATGGCTTTATAATATACCCAGAAATTTTTTAAATATACCGGGATACCCAGTGGCTACACATTCCCTGCAGCTGCTGGGACTGAATAAACTTCTACTTACCTGTGTGGGAGTTATGTCATCTTGGCCTAGCCAATCAAGATGGCCAAAGATCGAAGCAAGGTAGAGAGATCATGGCAGCCCCAACAGTTTAATGTAAAAGGAGTTTCATTCCACTAAATTTTGCACTCCCCATCCTCCTTGACAGGGGTGCAATAGCAAAAAAAAAAGAGAGAGCACGGCACGTGCCCTCCCCACTACACCCCTACCTGTATCAATCAATGGAATAGGCAACTCCCCCAGTGTGACGTCATGATACCAGACCATGCCCACTCTCCCATCGCAGGTCTGAGCATGTGATGGGAGAGTGGCCGGGTTGTGTCCAGAGACACACCCCGTCCACTGCCCGAGATGTGACCAGTACGGGGGACATGGTCCGCGTTTCTGGCCAGACCTGTAGGAGCTGCGGACCACCAAAGACTTGTAAAAAAAGAGTGGGCACGTGTGCCTACTCCCAAAAAAAGTGAGGGCATGGCATTCCCACCTGTTCCCTTCCCACTACATCCCAGCTCCTTGACCTCGTCAAAGAATTTTAGAAAAATAAGCTTAGCTTACAGAGTCATCTTTTAATAGAATTTGGGAACTAGTTTTAGCTTCAAACACTGTCTTTGGCCCACTGGGTAGATTTTGAATATTACAAACAGGCGTAAAAAGTTCAAAACAGACCTTGTTTTATCCTCCTTGTTTTTATTTTTGTTGCTAGAGACTTTCTTGCTGAGCTTTCCCTATTCTAGACATGGTGATGCATAGGAAGTGAGTAAACATGTCACCAACAGGACACAAACAGCAGTTAAACCTTTTCCAACTAAATCTGAATTCCATAGAAAACAAAAATTTTCCCTTGTAGTTGGTCCCCCTATCCACTGAAAGTTTTGGCTCATTTTGCCTATTGGATGATAAAAGGTATACTTTATTCCTCACTCTCCTTGTACACAACTGGTCCCCTAAAATTTCCTAATCAGATTCTGCCAGACTTCTTGCGTATCCAATGTCAACTTGTGTGGATAATCAGGCCTGCATTGTATGATAGGACACTGAGGCTCGCCCACATTTCAGAGTGCCGGACATTGAAGGTGAATGCTGACTAGGGGTGAGGAGGACAACTGCTAGTGAAATGTTGGATTTCCCCGGAATTATAAATTCAGCTGTTCAATATATTGTATTTTCTTTCAATCTCTACAAATGACTTATTTTGCCTTGAAATATTGTCTACTGTCACTAAAATAAACACTTAGGAGAACTCATGTGAACCTGAAAAATCCAGGCTCAGTGACTTGTCACAGCTCATGTATTTAAAAAAAGAGAAGCACTTTGTAAAGTTATATGAACCTGCTATATTTTATTACAAACATTTAAACAGTAATACCTGCTGTAATGGATTGGATAAGCTATGTCAGATCAGACAATCTGAGTGGATCAGAATGTTATTTGCACAGGAACGAATGTGCAGTGTGCCAAACCAATTTTCCTGAGCAAGTGAGTTAGGAGAATTGTTAACATGTTTACTATTGACCCATTCCACTTAACTGGAAGCAATTTAAGAATTACATTGCCAAACTCAGCTTTTGATATTATAAATGGCTGTTCTATTTTGTAATAGGTGCAAGATTCTAAAAAAAGTAACTGGATCAAACAGCAGGACCAGTAAAATGCAGAAAATTCAAATGCAATTGTTTCTTAAAGCAACTTTTAACCATAATGATAAAGCAGCCATAAATGAAGCAGACAGTGAATTAACTCAATTCCACATAAAGGCTTATTCACTGGAAATATGCTAGAAGCCTATTGTAATCATTCATTACTTAGGACTAGAGCAATCAACAATTTGGAAATGAAATCTGTGCCTGTGGGTTAATATTACTTTTTAATAACTATTCCTGTTTTCAGTTTCTAGGTATCACAGGGTTTAAGTGGAGTATGGTCTGTAGTGATTTACAATTTGACAAAAGAAAATGGGAGCAGCAAATCACTGGCGTATGAAATGGGTTTACAGAAAGGTAAGAATATATGCTTGTCCTTTACAGGGTGTGCTTAGTTGCATTGTGATCCAGTGGTAACAGGGTCACTTTAGATCACCATATTACCCAATTTTACTGGTAGTCTTTTAGTGTAGGCTAAAATGGTTCAGGGTTTCTGGATCAAACTGTCTCATGGTCCCCGCATTCTTCAGGGGCCCATTTCATAGAATGTTAGGGGTGGAGGTAGATGGAATTCTATGCATTTGGGGCCATCTCTTCCAAGGGTCACATTTGGTCTATAACTGTCCCTCAGCCCAATAGTAAGCAACATCTGGACCTTTGTTGCCTTTATAGAGGAAGTTCATGTTAGAAGTAATAATTACAACACATAAACATTGTGTATATAAAGTTGTCAGCATAGTTTTTCCGTAAAAATTGTATTTGGGTTGGTGTTTTGGGGTAAAACTGAATAATTAAAATCAAGTATCTATATAGTAGTGAAACGTTATTCAGCACTTTACAATGTTCACTTTACAATGTTACTTACTTACTTACTGTCCTAGAGGTGCTCACAATAGTGGTAAAACTGTTTAAAGCCCATTTACCTACTGTTATGTTTTTGGGACCTAGAAGAAAACCCATACAAATACATAGAGAACATTCAAACTCCATACTGTAAGGAACTTACCTGTCCTGCGCGCCCGCGGCGTCCCTGGGGATCCCAGCCGCAGAGGGAGACGCCACTGCAGCAGGCAGCATGGCTGAGGCTGCTGCCCTGCTCGCAGCGTGTCTCTCTCTGCAGGCGGAGGGATCCGTCCTAGCCAAACTACTGTTCGGCCAGGCGGCATCCCTTGCATCTCTATGGACATGATTACAGAATGTCCTGTTCTCAGCAAAGTAGTGCACGTCCCAGGGGTGCTGTGGGAAGAGGTGTGCGCTACCACGCGTGCCTCTTGTACCCCCCCAGGGCGTGGCACTCGGCTGCCTCGCCACGGGGTGGGACATAGTTAGTTTGAATTCCCTGCGGCCAATCGGCAGGTGGTGCAAGGTCATTGGTCACTCTGGCCTTTTAAGGAGAACCTGTCCTGAACAAAATTGCCCGCTATAAGCCTCTGGGCACACAGAGTGCTTGGGTGCGTTCTCTGTGTTGGTTAATGTTTCTCTAATTGTCAACATAATAGCGACCTGGTCTGATACCTGACTCTTGCCTGAACTCTGCCTGACCTGACCTCGGATTGTTTGTGACCTCTTTTGTCTGCTGCCTGCCCTGACCTCAGATTGTTCCTGACCTGCCTTTGCCTTACCCTCCTGTACTACGCTTATCAGACTTGATATCTGTAAATACCCTGTCTTGTTTTATGACTATATTAAAACTCGATAAAAGGACTTTTGGAGTTGGCTGTGGTTTGTGTGCCCAGGCGCATTACAGATACAGACAGTTTTTTGGCTAAGGTTAAATGTTTCTATTTTATTTGCTCCCAGCATTAAATTATCTTACCCCACTCCATCCCAGTGGCTGTTGCTTGATGAAATCCTATTTTTCCTAAGAGCACTTGCCCAATAGATTCCAAAAATAAGGGAAAGGTTCTAAAAACATACAGGTTGACGTTACTGGGATGAACGTACTCAGACATTTGGGTAGTCTAAGATATGAGGTAACAGGAAGTAAGGAAGTCGTGGAAAGAAGGAAATATGTGCCGAAGTATGTTTTTTGTGTATCCTTCAGCAGCACGCAAATGATGTGCCAAAATCTGTCATCTAGAACATCCATTTTACCTTTGGAGAAATCAGAACGCAAATAGTGTAATTCTGTTTAGGTATATAGTGATAACACACTTGAGTCTTGGCTCAAGATGTAAGTTTTTGTATGATTCTATGTGTCGTCAGTAGGCACTTCCCAAAGTCTGCAGACCTTCTAGCTAATATTCATCCGTCTCTGGAAAGAACAGACACCTCCAATGATGCCTACAATGAGTATTTATGCTTATTATAATATATATATATATATATATATATATATATATATATGCTGTACAATTATATTACATTATACAATATTTTTTAATTTATTTTTTTGACAGATTTTTGTGTTTTTTATTTAGTTTATAATTAAATTTATTAACTAATAGACATGTGTCAGGGAGTTATGCCCAAGAATTAAAGGTCTACAATGTAAAATAAGTTTCCATGCCAAAAATTGTATTGCTTTTAGCATGGAAATACAGACAGAATCAGACTGCTAGGGGGGGTTAAACTGTGACAGAGGGGGGGTGGGGCAGTTAAAAAAGGTGGCATAAAGGTCAGATAGGGGTCAGCAACTAGTAGAGGGTGGATTGGGGATAGTTGGGGGGAGAGTTATGGATAAATATAAGAAGTTTTCCATGTTACGCAAAAAAAACATTAGACTGCGCAGTACTATTTGTACTGAAAAACAAAGAGATTTGGCAAACAGTGCTTGTAAATGCAGCAATGGCTTAAAGAGCCTGTTCACCAATGCTAGAAGTCTAGCAAACAAAATAGAGGAGTTGGAAGCCTTAAGGAATGATGAGCATTATGACTTAGTTGGCATTGCTGAATCGTAGCTTTGTTCTTCGCATGACTGGGCTGTCAATAATTCTGGGTATACTCTCTTTCGTGAAGACAGAGTCAAACGAAAGGGTGGCTGTGTCTGTCTGTGATCTGAAAGAAAATGTGAAAAATGTAATAAAATTGTTGATGGAGCAAGTGATGAGGTTGAGACATTATGGGTGGAGCTGAATGTGGGGTTGAATAAAACACAAATAATTATTGGAGTCTGCTATAGGCCCCCCAGTGCCAAAGACGACATAGAAAATCAACTACTAGCACAGGTAGAAAAGGCAGCAAAAACTGGAAAGGTTTTAATCATGGAAGATTTGAACTACCCTGACATTGACTGGAATAATGGCACTACAGGGACAGCAAAAGGGAGGAAATTTTATGACTTTAATACAAGATATTTTTATGGCACAGTTTATAGAAGTCACAACTAGAAATGATACTCTGCTGGACCTAGTTCTTTCTAACAATGCAGAACTTATAACAAATGTGCATATAAAAAGAAAATCTGGGTAGCAATGACCATAATATGATTTCATTTAATGTAAGCTGTAAACAGGAAGCAAAAACAGGAAATATAAAAACATTGAATTTTAAGAGCATTATCTGTGACTTGCACTGGGAGACAATTTTGTCCTCAAAGAAAACAGAACAGAAATAGGAATATTTCAAGTCTGTTCTCCAAAAGCACACTGAAAAATATATTAAAATGGGTAATACGTTTAGGAGGTTAAAAATAAAACCTATATGGCTCACAGCTGATGTAAAAAAAAAACATAAATAACAAGAAGAGGGCATTCCAAAATTATAAAAATGAAGGATCACCTTCATCATTTGAAAACCATAAAGACTATAACAAAAGATGTAAAAAGGAGATAAAATGTGCAAAACGTCAAAATGAAAGACAGATTTCAAAGGAAAGTTGGGCAAACCCTCCAAAATGTTTTAAATATATTAATAGCAAAAAGATCAGATCTGAGCATGTAGGCCCTTTAAAGGACGAGAAAGTGGATTTACTAAACATTTTTTAGCTCTGTGTACACAAAAAAAATGTCAGAGCTCAAGTCCAAATTCATAATAGCAATGTCACTGCCTTAAATGAGTCACAATGGCTCAAAATTGATATGATTGAGAAACAGTTGGGCAAAATTAAGGTTGACAAAGCACCAGAGCCTGATGGATTACATCCTTGTGTCCTCAAAGAGCTGAGCTCAGTTATTTCAAAGCCATTATTTCATTATTTCTCTATTTTTAGAGACTCTTTAATCACTTGCATGGTACCAATGGATTGGCGTAATGCCAATGCGGTTCCTAACTTCAAAAAGGGAGCAAAGTCATTACCAGGTAACTACAGCCCGGTAAGTTTAACGTCCATAGTTGAAAAGGTCCTAGAGAGTTTGATAAAGAACCACATAGAGGAGTTTCTGCTGGATAATATTATTATAAGTGATAGTCAGCATGGCTTCAAGAAAGACCGAAGTTGTCAAACAAATTTACTCTCTTTTTATGAGGAAGTAAGTAAACAGGTAGACAGTGGAATAGCAGTTGATATAGTATACTTGGACTCTGTAAAGCATTTGACACTGTACCCCACAGACGGTTAATATGCAAGTTAGGGTCGATAGGTTTATAAAAGTCAACCTGCAAATGATATAGAGATTGGGATTATAAGAACCATTTCTGTGTTTGCAGATGACACCAAACTATGTAATGGAATGGAAGTCCATACAGGATGTCTATAATCTACAAGCAGACCTGGATGTACTGTTTGATTGGGCAGCCAAGTGGCAGATTGCATTTAATATAGATAAATGTAAAATTTTGCACTTAGGAGCTAACAACATGCATGCTTCATACTGTCTAGGGGGAATACATTTGGGGGAGTCAGAAATGGAAAATGATTTGAGGGTTCTGGTAGATCATAGACTTAATAACAGCATGCAATGCTAATGTGCAATATCTAAAGCTAGTAAGGTTCTTTCTTATAATAAAAGAGGTATAGACTGCAGAGATGGAGACATTATCCTGCCCCTGTACAAAGCATTGGTCAAACCACATCTGGAATATGCAGTCCAGTTTTGGCCACCATTTCACAAAAAGGACATTGTGGAATTGGAGAGAGTGCAGAGAAGGACAACTAAACTAATAAAAGGAATGGAGGAGCTCAGCTATGAGGAGAGATTAGCTGAACTGAATCTATTCTCCCTTGAGAAGAGACTTCTTCCAGATTTTACCCTAAGTACACCACTGAAGTCCCCCCATATTATCCCTATCTACTTTTGGGCATTGAAAAAATCGAAGAGGGCCTTAATTTCTCAATATTGGGAGAAGGATAATTGAAAAAGCTTTTCCATCTTTATTTCAATAAAACATCTTTTCAAAAAATGATATCTTCCTTGATGCTAAACTCCCCTTGCAAAGTACCCTTGTCCTAAATTTAAGGTGCCCCAAAAAGAAAAATTGGCACAAAGGGGAATACTTACTGTAGACTTCCAGGGAATGAGTATAGGGGTACACTATTACACCTAACCTATTCCTACTAAGAATTAACTTTAAAAAATGTTTCCAACAATGTACACAGTCATATACCTACCAACTTTATCCAACTTTATCACACTATCCAGCAATTTACTCCATATTAATCATGTTGACCTGTTACATGATGATGTCTACCCAGCTCTGGATTATTATCTGTGGGTATATGATTCCATGTATGCAGGTTTTAAAATTATTTATTCATTTTAGAGATGGAAGTAGATAATTGTGTGTCTATTTTCAACCTAATAGTGATGGGCAGATGGAATTCCACATAGTCCCTTTTAGGTCCAAAGTGGCTATCATATCAAAATTTCAATAAAAGTTGATGCCGAAATTTGATTTACCATTAATTTATTCTGTTTGGGCTGTCTAAAACTGCAGACTCTTAAGTTAATAGCAAAGCCAATTCCTAAAGCAATTTTAGTGGGTCTTGTGTACAGGCTTCCAGGGTTATAAGACTCTAGATGTGCAGCGTGTGGCAATGTGGTGAAGAAGGAGAGGGCAAAAGAAACTATATTTCTGCACTTCTGTTCTGGATAGGTGGTTGTACAAAAGACAGCAACAAGAATAGGCTAAGTAGACATTATTTTATATGTCATAAATGTGCAGATATGAGTACAGGGTTTTATTTAGACACCCATTTAGTAGGGTCCATGTTCCTCCTGTTGTAGTGCTTCATAACATTGGTATGAAGTCCAAAGTCCTTATTCCTTAGCAGCACATTAGGCAAAGGCTCCCCTCCCACTGATAAGGGCTTGGAAGATCCAATTGGCCAAGACAAACTTTTTACCAATACTTTGGAGGTACGAAATACATTGGAATCATCTGCAATCCATAATCTATGTGTTAGGAGTTGCTCATCTGTCCAGCCACTCCATGCTGTGCGCCATCGCAGTATAAAACACTGTTTATTCTGTCCAGTGAAGTCATTTGCAGCAGCCAGGAGAACTAAGATAGCAGCAGTCCCTGCTTCCCCTTTAGTCGTGCAGCCTGATGTATTTTATGGCTTCCCCAGCATCCATTGTTAGGCTGTGCACAGCTGAATGGGATTTCAGAGGCAATTAGCTCCTGACTCAGTCCTGCTGGGACTTTAAAGCCTCTCTGCTCCCAGTCAGCAGTGCCTGTTATAACTAGGCTAATCTGAGCTGAAGTGTGTTTTGTCTGATTCAGCTGATTTACTGTTCCTGACCTTTAGTTTGTATGCAGCCAGGACCCACCTTTTGCCTGTGACCCGACTCTGCTTGTGTTTTGCCCTTTTGTACTTGGTTTGGTGGATGGATATTCTGTGTATTACCTCTGCTCTGTATTCTCGACTTGTGCGTCCTATCCATGGGCCTGATTTATTAACGTTCTCCAAGGCTGGAGAGGATACACTTTCACCAGTGAATCTGTAATGGATTACCTAAAAATCATTTGCTATTTGTTAAAAAAAAAAGGTTTTTAATCCTGGACCAGACCCATTCAAGGTGTTCTGGTTCACTGATGAAAGTGTATATTCTCCAGCCTTATACTTTACCGAGTGTGGCTTGGGGTGAAATTTCTTTACAGACAGTGGTAACCCCGAACCACACTAGGGGGTGGAATTGAGGGCTTACCTGTTCCTCACAAGTAAGCAGCGTCCTCCAGCGATCTGTGTTAACTTGGTCATGCCCAGCTGGCATAGGCTTCCCGTTGGCGTTGCCCAGCATCTGTGTCCCCTCGCCTCGCATACCACAGTCTGAACATTGGAGACGCGATGCTAGAGAATGCAAATGCCGGCGGAGTATGCGACGTGTGTGCGGGCAGCGTGCGTGCATCAGGGGGCAGGACTGTCGGGAAAATTTAAAATTAGAAGTATTTTTAAATTTCAAATGTACTGATTTGACTTTTAAAAATACAAAAATACGGCCAGGGAGGTTAATAAATCGGGGACCATGGATCCAGCACAATCAAGGAAATCAGCATTTTTTCTAAAGGATTTCTGAGCATCGTTCCATATGTTGTCTGTGGGTTTGAACATGTAGAATGGCTGTAGAACCTCCCAGAGGAGTAAGCAGATTACATTACCAAGAAAGGACTACGCTGGATGAAGAGGTTAGGCACTATAGCATGAAATGAGATTTAATGACATTTATTTTACATATTTCAGTGTGGGAAAGAATGGAGGAGGTCATAGTCCAGATTTGATCAGTTACACCACCCTAGATTCATGATGCTATTACTGCAGTTGTGAAGGTGTCATTCAATGTTAGAGGAATCGTGTATTTAGATTCCCAGAGGAAAAAGCCACTTGATTGATTTGGACTATGTTACTGAAAATCCTAATTTAAGTGAATTAGATTAGTGGGCAATATAATGGATCACTGGTTTCTTGGTTCTGGGGTCATCAGTAAAACTTTTTTTTAAATATATTTCAAAAGGTGAAATTCAATTTACTGTGCCTTTTTTCACTTTTAACTGTTTGTTGAAATGGGTAAGGGGTATTAATGCATCCCTGTACTAATTCCCATTGTAAGGGGCAGTTATGTGGTCCCCCTAAAAAGTAGTGCACAATGCTGCTTCCCCACCTTGCTGCCCACCCAAGTTGCATGTTTGGATGAGGATAGAATAGTAAGGTAAATGCCAAGGTGTTTTTCAATTTTGGGTGATTACTGACCTCAAATCAACCACATATAAAACCTAAGATTAAAACAGCAGTGAAGGAATTTTGAAGGAATTAGTTTGCTTATTGCCCATTTTTCTCTCCTGATGCAGATTTTTTAGCTTTTTAAATTATTTCACTGCAACAGGTTTCAATTCACTGACACTATGGCTGCATTGACACAATAATACAGCTATTGCTAGCTGCCAATCTCATTTAGACATATAAATATTGTAACAGTGTAGTCAGTAATGAGCGAATGCTAGTACACTGTACTTATTGCAGATCTATACACCTAAGCATTAGGCAATTTAGTGGACTAATAGAGATTGACAGTTGCATTTAAACCCTATATGCTTGACAACTTTAAGTTTATTTTTACTAATAAACTATTTTTTTTCACCATTTTCACCTGGGTTATGTTCACACAGGTCCCCCTAACCTTCCAAATTATTCTATCTCCAAATCTATGTTCAGAGACTTTAAAACTAACTTGAAAATTTGGCAGTTATATGCTTTTCTGCTTTATTATTCCTTTGATTTAGTAACTAGTGGAGGGTCCATTCTTTGCAATATCAAACACGTGTAACTGTAATTAGACCTGTGAAGTGGTTACAAAGAATTGGCTTATTTCTGTATACAACACAGTTTCAACGTCTATTTTGGGAATATCTGTACTGAAAAGCCTGCCTCAGACACTTACTACAGCATTTCAAAGGAATTGAGGTCATGATCCTTATTTAGCTGTTTGAAAAAAGTTGAGTTTATTCTGTTTAAGCCTTTTAGGTTCTGATTTACACTTGTATTTTAGATTACTGATATGCTGAATAGGCAAACTTTGTTGAGTGTTTGATCACAGATGCCTGACATTCTGCTGTACAATTTCCTGATACAATTTAAATTCATTGGTCCATATTTTTTGGAAACCATCCAGATCATGAAGCAGCGGCCATGATAAGGTTTTGATGTTAAAATATTTTTTCTGTAAATGTAAAGCAAATATTGCATTTTTTTATTTTTCATTTTTGTTTCAGCAGTCTGAATGCAGTTGTTTTTTTGCAATTAAACATTCAGGTGGACTTTATGAAATCTTATTTGTTTTCTACTTTCATGTACATGATTGGGTATTTAGTTTCAGTTCAGTTTTTTTGGTTGCTTTGTTATGTTAAATTGCATTTTCCGCTCTTTTTGTAAGTCATAAGTAATACCTACAGCAAACCTATACTTGTCAAACTTGGGAGCATCTATCTTTTACATGATGAAATGGCTCACATTGCTGATGCCAAAAAAGTAGCGTCACAGTTTACCTGATTTAATAAAGCTCTCCAAGACACTTTCATTGGTGAAGCTGGTTAATCCAACAAAAATGGAATGGATTTCTAAAAAGTAATTTGCTAATTGTTAGCAAATGTTTTCAGTCCTGGACCAGATCCATTGCAGGTTTGCTGGATCACCCAGCTTCACTGATGAAAGTGTCCCCTCTCCAGACTTAGAGAGCTTTAATAAATCTGGCCCAGTGAGTGAGAAATCCACCTTCTTCTCTGCGTCTCACCATGTATTACACAATATTACAGTCATACTCAGCACAGAGTAGGGTAAGGGTGGAAGTGATGCTTTGCCCTTTCCTTGTCCAACACTGCTACCATTACTTGGAACATTAAACACAAAAAGAAAACTGTTCACTGAGAGGGTGAGAAAGTGCAGAATCTTATTATTCAGGTAGGATTTTTAATAGTAGTTATATAGATATACTCACATGCACAGCTCATTGTAGACTACTGGGAAATACTTGGTATCCTGGTTTCCTCTGAGGCCACTCGGAATGAATGAACCATTGCATGGGTATGGCCAATCAAGATGGCTGAAAACTTGACACCAGGGTTAAGATGGTGATACCCATGATAGAGTGAGGCCAGGGGAGTGCACGTAAAAAAATTTGAACATTTGAACACAAATTTGTTTAATTCAGAAGATTTAGTTCCAGTTTAAATTACTTTGTAATTGTTTGTATTTACTTTTGAAATACTGCAATATAGACTGTGTTCTATTCATTGAGGTATATCATTTGTTCTCAAGAAATAACAAACACTTAAATTGTACTTATCCCTGCACTATGTAGATTTAAGTTCTTACATATTCTGATGAAGTAGAAGAACCCCTTTTAAAAAAGCTCCAATCATCTCTGTAGTTGCAAGTGTTCTTGAAATAATAATCCTAACATTTCTCATCATAGGCTACTTCTATCCCCTGTTTTCTATGAAAACAGAATGTGGCACCCGGCCAGCCTTCTAGTTTGGGGAAAAAACAGGAGTTTGTAAAATAATGAAACCTAAATCTGGTTTGAGCTTGAGGATAAACTACCTTTCCCATCTTCTGCTATTTATCAGTATGTAAATACTTTCATATCCATAGTTTGGGTACAGGTTTATTTTAAGTACGGTATGTACTTGCAATGGTTGGTGGTGGGAGTTGGATTGGTGACTGCCTTGGTCTGTGTGTGAGTTATTTTCACAGCTGGAGGTCTTTGTTTTATACATTTTCAGTAAACTTGAGAAAATCAGAGCTAATTTTACTTTAACATGTTCAAGCAACAGATGGTATTATACCAGACAGAATATTTCGTACAATTTCCATGATGCAAATATTGTCCTCACATTACTTCAAATATTACAGATAATGTTTTTTTATTAAATGTAAAAAGGGAAATAAAAATGGGTTTGGGCATTTTTCTTTTGTAAAATGCATTTTTGGTTAACTAAGGTATGATTTAATACATATATAGTTTTTGTATTCTTTCCTACTCATTCTTGCATATTTTATTCTATTTACAGTATGTTGAAGTAAAAGAATACTAGTAACATTACAAATATTAAAAAGTCCTCAGCAGTGAAATTCACAAACAGAAAAAACTATCAATCACTGATTTCAGCTACTACCTTAGAAGTCAACTGAGCCTGAGGTTTCAATCAGGTTAACTCTTTTCCAAACAGTTTGTTCCGCTATGTTGTCCTTTTGGGTAACTCATAATACTCTGAAAATCCTTTGTCGTGCATGAAACTTTCAGTGATAAAAAAAAAAACCTAAATAAAGGAAAGTGCAGATATAATTTAAAATATTAGTTTAATCTAGGAAGTTAGGAGTTTAGGTGATACACTATATTGGCAATGTCAAGTTATTAAAGATCAATGCTTTCAAAGCACTCCGGATTGATTCCAGACTCCTTCCCCAGGCCCTAAACAATAATGCAACTGTAAATGTTACAATGCCCGAGAAAAGAATCTAAGGTGCTTTGAAAGCTTTCATTTTTTTCATAACTGACCCAATAAAGGGTATCACTTGAACTCTAAACTTCCAGCAAAAATTGATAAACTAAACTGGTAAAAGGCTCTATAAAAAATGTTTGTTTAAAAATGTATAAAAACAAATAAAATCACCCAAAACCTATTTCCACATTATCTGTGCCATGCAGCCTTCTTTTTATGTTCAAATGGTACAAAAGAGGAGGAATGACATAACAATAACTGAGAATCTAAAAGAACAATACATATGTAAAAACCAGTTTGATAGAAAATAAACTGTCAATATATGAATGTAGAATGTATTTTAATGAAAATACTGTATATATGCTGACTCTTGGCTGGTGAAACAAGTGGCTTGGAATCAAGTGGAGTTAGAAAACACACTTGTTTTCTGATATTGTGTATTTGGGAGTTGTGTCTGTTTGACTGTTGGGTTGTGTCTGTTTGGCTGTCAGTTTTCACAGTGGTCAAGGTTTCACAGGTGATTTAAGTTCCTGGCAGACTCACCTTGAGCTTGCTCACTCTTGGCTGGTGAAACAAGTGGGTTGGAATCAAGTGGAGAAAACACAGGAGGTAAATCTTTATAGTAACTACAAACTATAAGCAAACTTTTTTAACTCCTTGGAAACAAACACTGTAACTGAGAAAATGAGTGGCAGTAAGGTGGAACGTTTTGTTCAGTGCACAGTCTGCCATATATATGCACAAATGGAGCAACAGCTCCTAGGTGAATACCACTGTGACAGATGTAAGCAAGTCGCCCTTCTGGTATCTTGCATTGGAGAGCTGGAGAAACGTATTGCAACACTGAAATCAGTCGATCGCCTTGAGAGGGGTCTCCTGCTTCCTAAGCAGGTAGTTAAGGGCTTAGATGTGGAGGGTGGAGAGGTTAATCGGGATGCACATATAAGAAGTTGTGTTAATGTAGCTAGAGAGAATGGTAGGGACCCTAATAAATTTGCAAGGTTATGTGAAGATGTGCAGATGGCAGACCCAGTGGTGGCAACTCTAGATGTTACTGCTACCCCTAACAGCCAGGAGAGCAGCCCATCTAGTAGGTTTGGGGAGGGAAATGCAAGAAGGAAAAGACAATTGGTTGTCATAAGGAATTCTATGATCAGGAGCAGTGATAGAATAGGTTGTCGCCCTGATCCTCTCAACCGAAAGGTTTGCTGTCTTCCCCGTGACAGGGTTCGGCATGTGGTGAACCGAGTGGACAAATTACTGGCAGGGGCTGGGCATGACCCAGCTGTCTTGGTCCATGTTGGAACCAATAACAGGATAGATGGAAGATGTAGGATCCTTTAAAATCAGTTTAAAGAACTAGGTTTCAATTTGAAGGAAAAGACCTCCAAGGTTATATTCTCTGGAATATTGCCTGTGCCATGCATAACAAAGGAAAGGCAGAGGGAGCTTAGACAGCTAAACGCGTGGCTTAAGTCCTGGTGCAAAAGGGAAGAGTTTGGGTTCATTGGGTTCAACCCATTACCTTGTTCCATCGCTGTCCCCGGGCGTCCTACTGGTCCCCGCAGGTCCTGGGGACAAGTCTCCTCCAATGTCCAGCTGCAAAGTGCTATGTCGTCCTATGTCCTGGTGACGTCGGTGCATGCGTCGGTGCGGCCTGGGGTTTTCAATGGGTTTTGGTCTCTGTGGAGGCCTTTTTAAGCCCCCTTCATGGATAACAATAATATATAAACACTTATGGTTGTCTATCATTTGTACTGTTTGATTGGGCAGCCAAGTGGCAAATGACATTTATTATAGATAAATGTCAAGTAATGCACTTGGGGGCTAACAACATGCATGCTTCATAATGTCTAGGGGGAAAACATTGGGGGAGTCAGAAATGGAAAAGGATCTGGGGGTTCTGGTAGAACATAGACTTAATAACAGCATGCAATGCCAAGCTGCAAAATATAAAGCTAGTAAAGTACTTTCTTGTATTAAAAGAGGAATAGACTGCAGAGATGAAGACATTATCCTGCCCCTGTACAAAGCATTGATCAGACCACATCTGGAATATGCAGTCCAGTTTTGGTCACCAGTTTACAAAAAGGACATTGTGGAATTGGAGAGAGTGCAGAGAAGGGCAACTAAATTATTAAAAGGAATGAAGGAACTCAGCTATGGGGGGGGGATTAGCTGAACTGAATCTACTCTCCCTTGAGAAAAGATGTTTAGGGGGGATATGATCACTCTGTATAAATATATAAATGGTCTATATAGAGAACTCTCTACCAAATTATTTACTTTGAGATCATTACAAAGAACAAGAGGGCATGCTTTGCATCTGTAGGAAAAGAATCTCCGGATAAGGAAGGGATTCTTTACTGTAAGGTCTGTGAAAATGTGGAATCGCCTCCCTCAGTAAGTAGTTTCAGCAACTACTATAGATTGCTTTAGGAAAAAGCTGGATGCTTTTCTAGAAGCACAGAATATAACTGGGTATAAAGTAAAAATAACAGTTACTGTTGATCCAGGGAACATCCGATTGCCTCATGGAATCAGGAAGGAATTTTTTTCTCCTGTTGAAGCAAATTGTACCAGGGTTTTTTTGTCTTCCTCTGGACCAACTATGTCTTATAGGGTTTCATACCTGGGATATGTTTATTTCCCTAGTGGTTGAACTTGATGGACTTGATGGACTGTCTTTTTTTAACCTGACCTACTATGTATATATAAATATATATATATATATATATATATATATATATATATAGTAAACAAACAGGTTGCTGTTTGCTTGGAGTGAGGGTAGATGTGTTCACCTAAACATGTGTTCCTCATGGAAAATTTTCTTGTCTTTAGCACAGAACAATTTGCATAGTGCATTATGTAAATACAATGATACATAGATATACCCATCTTCATTTTTAGTCATTACTGAATTAATAAGTAATGTATGTATATGATTTTCACATTTTAACTTTAACTTTGCTGGTTTACAGTTTCTGTTTTGTGTTTCAAAAGTAAATCTAGAGATTTTCTAGTGGCTGTACAGAAAGGGGAAGGTAACAGTTTAATACAATCACTATGGAACATCCTTAAGTGCAGATTGTAGAACCATATGTAACAAATAAAACTGGTGATAAACATGTCCAGATTTTGTTGACATCAGACCATTACGTCTATATGAGTTTCCCATACAAAACAATAAATATTATAGAATTGAGGTCCCCTCTCTCTGTTCTTTCACAGCAATATAAGCATCAACTCTTCTTGCAAGGCATTTCTCAAAATTTTGGAGTTTATGTATAATGTTTATGTCTATTCAGAACAGATTCTGTGGTCAGGTACTGATTTCAGATGAGAAGACCTAGCATGCAATTGGCATTTCAATAAATCCCAAAAGTATTCAGAAAAGTTGAGGTCCAGGCTCTCTGGAGATTTCTTCAGTTACATTAAATTGTATGTTAAAATTAATTGGAATATACATTTTTTGGGACTGCCATTTAATATGCCGATTTTGGTTTCAAGTACGCCACCTGCTACTGGATCTAGTAGGATGTCAGACAGATTTGAATTTGACAAATTACCTACTGGGTCTCTCCACTCCCTGTCTTCCACCCTTGGCCCATAAACTGACTACTCATGTTCCGACTGCTACCAGAACCTTAATAGCTCTTAATTGGAAATCTACAGGCACTCCTTCATTTGGGGCTTTGTTAAAAAGAATACAGGATGTTAGATTGATGGAATATTTCACACCTATCCAACAGGACAACCTGATGGTATTTAATGATATTTGGGGACCATGGGATAGAGTTTATGTCCACACTCCCTCAGTCATCTTACAAAACCCAGCTCCACTAATGGACAGTCCTTAAATACTTATTGGCTTTCATGTTTTTTGTATTATTCTGTATGATGTTATTTAACGGTTTCCCCCTTCTTTCCCAGTTGAATGACTGTTTTTCCCAGTAATATTATCTCCCTCCATTATTGGTATTATTATGTCTCTCTTACCCCCTTTTTTCCAGTTTTCTCTGTCTATTGTAATATTTTTATTGAACAAGATTTATGATTGTATAATTATATTGTACTATGCCTGTACTTTTGTATTGGTATATTTTTTTTCTTTATTCTCTTTCTTTTTTCCTTAAATATAATTAAAAATTACAATTTCAAAAAAAAAAAAAAAATAGTTGGAATTGTGATACAAAACTGAAGTTAGTGAGGGAATTTACATTTCCATTACAATGTATAAATGTTTCACCTATTGCTGTTAGCGGTTTATTTTACAGAAAGAAAACCAACGTTACAAAAACAATAAGAAAACGAGAACTTATGTTGCTTTCTGTATAACACACTGTTACATGTTACCAAAGTCTTTGTGTGCAAGACTTTGTTTGGTCCCTATAGGTAATTTATGGTTACGTTTAGACACTTGTTTACTGTATGTCAATTGTCAAATTGAGAGATGTAAGCCTTAACAGGACCAACATGACAGTGGAATGAATCCCAGCTTTCATTGTCTCCAGTCCCACATAAAAGTGTATACATTTGCCTAAAAATCCCAGAGGGAATATTACAGCTCTAGGTCTGCCATTAAAAGGTCAATACACATGCAGTCAGATGTGAAGCAAGTTCCCTGGTGTATAATGATATTTACAATCTAGGTGACATTGTTGTATAGGTTCCTTGACTCTCATCTCAGAGGTTCAAATCAATTAGCTTTGCGCACTGAATGCCAGTAGAATATTTTGTATGTGTCCCTTTCCTGCACTCACCCGTGTTATTATTTAAATACAGAATAGGAATGGTGGTGCAGATAGTTGTTTTGAGGTCACATTGTGTGGGGAACCACAATGTGGCTTTGATGATTTAGAATCATTTATAGAAGCTTTGCCTATTTCTAGACTATAAAGTTTAAACTGATGTTTAATATATTTATATATTTTGGTA
This sequence comes from Pyxicephalus adspersus, assembly GCF_032062135.1. NCBI lineage: Eukaryota > Metazoa > Chordata > Amphibia > Anura > Pyxicephalidae > Pyxicephalus > Pyxicephalus adspersus. The sequence goes on from NC_092871.1 coordinate 23,903,794, forward strand.
CCTCTAGTATTTTGTACTATTTATATAAAGTATTTTACAAATAGGCAGGGTACATCTATGATTCTAAATGTACATAGTATTATTGGTTTTAGAGAGATCAGGACAGACACTGTTTACCTTCAGACTATCTCTCACATAAATCCATGCAAAGTATACAGAACAAGGTAGAGCTAAAACTAATTTAAATTTAATATTTGCTTGGTTTTCATTGATTATCACTGCTTAGTTACCTTAATCCAGAAAAAAACACGTATATAGCGAGTAAATATTTTCTTTGATTGAAAGCCATCAATCAAAAGTGCTACAGAATTGTCTATTGTATAGGAAAGGATTAGTGTTGGTGCAAGATTAACACCATAATTTCTTGCCTTGGTTTTCTTTTTATCCACTAAACTAAACCTGTAATATACCTTCAGTCATCAGCAGCAGGAACATCATTGTAATCGTTGATATTCTTTGCACAAGGTATCAAAGAAACAGAGAGACAGAAAAAGCACCAGTCTAGTTTATTCTTAATATGTCCCCTGTTTTCTTCTAAACTATATAAAACATAACAATGGGTTTAGCAGTTCTGATGTAGACTTAACGGTTAAAGATGTTGCATTCCAATTATTAGTATTTCAATTTCTCAAAACCCTAATTTATAAAATTTAACTATACTGTAATCAGATGTCTCAATCACAGAAAGGCAATCTTAATTTTAGGCTAGTTGAAAGCATAACTATTTTCTATTATTCCTTGGCAGTCTGTTATTTCACATCCAGGTGTGTTGTATAACATCATAAACAGTTACATTTCTTTGAAAGATTAAATGGCAGCGTTTAGTAGATATATATGCCATTTTCCTAATTTTTCTACCCCTCTCCCGCCTGTGCTAATCCTTTTCTTTGTGAGAAGTAAGATGAGAAGCAGGGTGGGATTTATACTTTTTTTCTCTATTAGACCAAGAGCTTGTGTCCATTGCTCCGCCTCAGCAGCATTAAAGATACAAAACTAAACCTAACATCTGCCAAATGTTGCTACCTGATCATTTCTGAACCAAAAAGCAGAAACTACTTGTACCATACAATACGCCCTGTGAGTTATAGGTAGCCTCTAACCTTCTTTGAATCCCATTAACTCTGCAATGGATACACCCAGAGAAATGCAATTCATGTGACAGATGGCATAGGGGTACATTTTCATACTGCTACATCTTCAGGTCACTACAGCTCCCTGTTCCTGATAAATTGGGGAAGCGGGAAGCGGACAGTTTAACAGGAAGCTTTTCTTGATGAGTAGGGTTTCTATACGTTCTAATGATGTCATGGACATTAAAATTTAGGTAATGTTGGTCCCGCACTTGCACCTATATTTTTGTCTACCTATGTCTCCTGGGTTGGGTTAACAAAAGGGAATTGGACAGTTATGTGTGACAGAGCAGTGCGTTTTTATGGGTAGCGTTTAAGTTATAATAATGCCTTAGTTAAGAAATTGTAGAGGATATTAGCTACAGGTGTCCCCCATTTACATCTCCATTTTCCCCAATGTTCCAGAGAAATTGGAGTTCAAGGAGGGGACGCACACAGTTATGTGCAATAGGGCAGAGCAATTCATTTTGATGGGTAGAGTTCTTAAAGTTTTAATGACTCCATAGTGATGACATTTTAGAGAACGTTAGCCACAAGTGTCCTCCATGTATATTCTTGGTTTCCTACATCTCCTGTTCAAAAAATATTGGGGTTCAAAAATAGGGAAGTGGACAGGGTAGCATAATATGACATTTATAGTTTTGTGAGTTGGCAGGTATCAATTTAGGGGCCCATCCCAATGCTCCATACTATGTAGATGGACCCAGGAGTCCCCAATTAGCATTTGCTTTTAAAACAGCACCCCCTGCTTCACAAGTTTTTAAACTTGTTACCCCCATATCTTTAAATTGTGTATAGGAGTCAGGGGAAGGGGAGATTATGTTGGTTATTATGACCGGTTTAGGAGATATGATGGTTTGAACACAATGAGTTGGTTGCAGAATATGACAAGCAGCGTTTACAGGCACAGCTATCATGGTGCTGCTGGAGACATAATTGTACATGCCCACTTATACAAGTACAGGCATATAATTTGATGGAACACAAACTCATATAGGTGAGGAGGGGGAGCTGCGGGAAACAGTGACGCTGTCATGCAGGTGAGAAGAGGACGGAGCAGAGCCAGGTGTGGAGTGTGGGAAGCAGAATAAATACTACCCATTTTACCATGGCACCCTAGGCTTTAGCCTAGGTGAGCTTATGAGAAATTCAGCCCTAATCAGAAAGTGTCCCTTTTGTGAATTGTTCGATTCAGGAAAAGGAAGTTGTTCACTAGATATAACTCCAGACCCAGGAGACAAAGCAGTTTGCTGGAAATAAAAATAAAATTTCAGAAATACTGAAAGGGCTTATTAGATGTAAACCTTATCGCCAAACAGGAACATACTTATGCAATTTGCATATTGCATCCTTTACTATTGGCTTGAAACTCCTCTGTCCATGGGGTTTTCAATGGGTTTTGGTCTCTGTGGAGGCCTTTTTAAGCCCCCTTCATGGATAACAATAATATATAAACACTTATGGTTGTCTATCATTGTAATTAAGGTTGTCATCTGACATCAACCAGTGTCATGGGTAGGAAGAGGTTTTATCCACTGCAATAATGATGTCATTGAGTTACATCAAAACCTGTAAATAAGATTTGACTTGAATCTTCCAAGTTAGTAATAATAAGGATGTTTATTGTTGTACTTAAACACAAACCTGACAGTATGTAGTGCTTGTCTGTTCAGAGCACTTTCCAAAGAACTGATTTGAACAAATGCTTGTAAAAATTACATGAATTAAAGAAAAGCTGTATTTCTAAATGAGAACACTCTTTTCAGAAAAAGTTTAAGAAAAAAGTTTTCCTGTATACAATTACTTTTGTTTTCAACTCCCTTGCCATCTATGTTTCATGGATGTCACACAGCAAATCTATTTTTTAGTAACTTGATTCAAGATGCCTCTGGCACAAATGGTAATTCAGAGATTGCAGAAGGTTTTCTCACGCATTGTTGGGATCTAATAGAAAATGGACATTTTTTAATCTCTGAAATACAGCGACAGAACAAGGATCTTGATCTGAATGATATTTACGGGAGCGATAACACAACAATGTATGAGTCATCAGTATGGTTTGTCTCTATTTTATAAATAGCTTTGCTGACTCAAACACTATAATAAGTTCTTTAATTATCAAGAAAAGGACCATCTAGTAATAAATAAGAAACATTGTTTATGAAAAACTTATGAGTTTTAAAAAACATAGCTTTTATAATACTTGGTATTTAGCTTTGGCCAATATATAAGAAGGTAATACTCAAGACTATGAAAAATACATTTGGAAAAGTACTGTACGGTCAGAGGCAGTCTTTATGATTGTTATCAAAACTTTGCCAGATAAAATGTCTTTGGCCATGCTGGGACAAGGTTCTCCGTTATCCAAGAAGATGTTAAAGTATGCCAATCCCCAAGCTGAGATGGAGGAAGTTACATACATACACACATACAGTGGCTGCAAGGGTGCAGGGTTTATTAGCTGTGTGACTGGAGTTTCACTTTAAGTTACTGGCCCTGATTTATAAAAGTTCGCCAAGGCTGGAGAGAATACACTTTCATCAGTGAAGGGGGGTAATCCACCAAACCTGTAATGGATTTCCTAAAAGTCAAGCTATTTGTTAGCTTTTTGTTAGCAAATGTTTTCAATCCTGGACCAGATCAGTTCCAGGTTTGCTGGATCACCCAGCTTCACTGATGAAAGTGTATTTTGTCCAGGCATGGAGTACTTTAATAAATCAGGGCCACTCGATAGTGCTATGGAACTTGAAGCTTGCATATGTAATGAGCAAACAGTCCGATAGCCTATGGAGGTCTAATTATTAAGCAGTGAAATTGACTGAAACATTACCTAGTGGAGAATCAATTATTGCCATTGAAACACACAGATCTGGCAGATTCTCTACAAGATCATATTTCAGTCAATGTCAATTCAGAGATTTGCTGCTTCATAAATAGATCTTTTGGTGTGTATCATGATATCAGATGCCCTGAGTGGTGCAGTTAATGAAGCGGTCACCAACCAGTGGTCCATGGAAAATCTTGGTGGTCCACAGAAAAATGTGGACATTATTTGCATTTTTTATGTTTTATTAATAATAAAACAAAATAATACAAAAATAATTTTCTAAAAAAATTCTTACATTCTGAATTTTCACTTTTATATTGTACTAAATTCCGAAAATGTACTAGGGATTGAAAAACAAGGGAGGCACAGCATGACATCAGTGTAGTGTAAAGTTGTATGAGGCAACCGCTGCCGAGCCGTACCCTTCATTATTGTTTCCACCATTACAACAGTCGCCCCGCACCGCCAATAACGATTCTCATCTGATTGTTTTATTTGTTTATTTCTCAGATGCTGTTTTACCTAAGTATGACCTTAGCTGTGTATTTTTTTTAACTGTTATATTTAATGGCATCAAATAGTTTGACTTTGACAACTATCATTTCTTGTTCTTAGATTGGAATATAATAAACCCATAATGAGTGAGAAAAAGCAAACCAATATTTTACATTTCTTTAGTAATACCAAAGATAACACAACTAATGATAATAGTAACAATAGTAATACTTCACTTAACCGTGGGCTGATCAATGAATCTGAGCCTCCACAGTCCTTGTCAGGCACCATTAGGAAGATCATTATTTTACAAATGTATTTATCTTTAAAATTAAAATTCATAAAAATAGTCCGCAGGATTGAAAATATGAATTTTAAATCCTCTGGTTGGCTGGTTGTTTAGTGAAATAGCTCCTACCATGACATTTCATACACAGCACAACAGGAAGACTTTTAGATAAAATGTATACATGCAAAGTATTTAGAACAGTAACTATACACAGATATGCAAGTATAACTTATTTATTTCTATCTATATAATGTGTTAAAACCTAGCCTGCCAGATCATTCATAACCATTCAATATCCAGCTATTAACATTGCTCTTCATAAACATCAGGCTTTCATTACTTTACTAGCAATTTAGAAGTGACTACAATTCTGATAAAGTAAAAGTTCATGTAATTACATGTCAGACAATGGGTCACATATAATACATAGATAAGTTGAGCACATGAGAGGCTAGGTTGATGCATAATTAAAATAAATTAAAGTAATTAGCATTTTGTTATTAATATGCATAAACATAACTAATCATGTTGTTTCAAAACAATAACAGGAAAGTCTGCCAGATAACTACCTCTTGAATGATAAAGAGATTAGTGCTCAAATAACACATTATCTGATAAGTATCACTGAATGTTTTCAGAGCTAGAAATTAGCTTTTATCTACCTTGGAGAATGTGTGCTATCATCTTCCAGATGGGAAGTGAGGTCAATACTGGGGAAGAGATATTTTATAATCGTGAGACAAGAATTGAAACGTCATTCAAACATAAGATCTTTGCTAATGTTTAACTTCGTGGAGCCATTAAAAAGTTAGTTCACCAAAAACAATATTTTATTTTCTTATTATTTTTTAGTTTTTTATATACATTTGTCTATAAATGATGACTTCAGTGGTAGAGTCTACACCTTTCAAAATGTATTTATGTTCTTGTGAGATAATCATTGAGATTTCATTTACAGAACATCTGCTAGGATAGTAGGACCTACCTTTTATCCTTTCCAGTTTCTGTAGGTTTGGTATGAAACACCTTTTCTGCAAACCTTTCCAAGCTTTTCTTATTTAAAGAACTCTGATGCTATTGAAATGCAGGATATCATTTTACGGATAAGAGTTTGAATCACTAAATGTAACCAGTGTAGCTAATTACAGATTAAATCTCTGCTACTGAGTCCATAAATCTCCTATGTGACCATTTGTAAAAGAAATAATTTGAAGGCCTTCTTCAATAATGTCATTAGGAAACCACTAATCTTACTCTATCACCTCCAAGACCCAGATTATTTATAAAACTTTCCCATTCTCAAACAGCTACATTGGGAGTCTTCATGGTCACAATTTAGAGCAATGCTGGACACCAATGTCATTGTTATCTGTTGCTACTGCTTGTTTTAAAAAGATGTTAAAAAACATCCGGCATATCAGAGAGGAGAGATTATAGGAGTCTTTAGATCATAACTTTTTGATTGTCTTCAGTATCTCACATCTCCTTGTAAGGCTAATAACACACTGCAATAATTGTCATTGGAAATGAACAATTAACAACAGTTCGATAATAGTTAACAAAAAAAGTGCACAATGTCAGGCCAACGATGCCGATGAACGAGGAATGCCGCTGGAAATGAACGACCAACCTGGTAGATCTGTTTGGGCGACGATCGTTCACTATCTATTGTGTGAACTCTTGTTCAGTGATCGTGGATGGTTCTGCGGTCACTTCCTGCATTCAAATGATCGTATCTAGTGTGTGTACATTATTGATATAATAAATTTGAATGATCGTATCGTTACAGCATATACAGAATCCTGCACTATACGATCGTTCAAAATAATCATTGATCTGTCATTAGTCATTATTTTCTAACGACAACTATTGCACATGTGTACCTAGACTAAGTTTATCACACAAAAGGGTTGACAAAGGGTATAACTTACATCTTATGCCACACCCCAAAAAAATTAAGAGTAAAAATATAAGAAATAAAAGATAGGGGGCTTTGTAGGCATTGATATTCATACACAAAAGAAAACAAAATTATCCAATAAACTACAAAACTAAAAAACCCCAAAACATCAGTTTATTTCACAATAGCGTTCAAAAAGCTATATCAATAAAAACTCCAATTTACAAATGGGACATCCACTAAATTGCCATACATTAGCATGATACATTCCTATTACATCTCAAAAGTTTAATTTGTTTCATGGAATACGTCCGCTTCTTCAGGAGCATCGTATATGAGGAGGATCATGCATTTCTGAAAAATATTAATCAGATGTTAAATGACAAATATCCCTTTTTTATATCCCTATCCTTATCAGTTTGTCAAACCTGCAGAGAATGAGCCAAGATAGGAATCATTATTAATAGGTTGTAGGATTCTGTGCTGATAAGCTAAATGATATTTGCTGATTTGGCTGTTTTTTAAAATTAATTTGCCCCATAGTCACAAAATAATACAGCAGGGGATTTTCATGTGCCCTGAGCTTGTCAAGTCCCTGAGAAGGTTATCTTAAGGCAACTTGTTGTGAATGTTGGCTGTTGTTACTTAGCTTTCCTAAACATTGATGTTGCCTGGCTATCATGGCAAACCTCTTAGATACTTGGAACCATTGACTTGGAAGTATTATGCCGCTAAAGACCTCTAACTCTCTCTGCCTACCGTGATACTCCTAATAATTCCAGGCAAATGGCTAGGTTGGGTCTGCTAACAGCCAGACATCTAGCATTCCCAGAAGGAGTACAGCCCATATTTATATTATTAACAGCCCATATGTTTCATATTACAGGTTTACTTTAAAAATGGCAGCATGATGAAGCATAGAAATTCATTTAGAATAATAGTTGCCTGAATGATGTCGAGGGCACATTTTTTATTTTATTTGTTCGCCTCTCCATTAATCAATCATCACAGCAAATTGGGATTGCATATTGTAGCTCATATATTAAGAGGCCTTACAACCACTGCTGTACAGTGTATTCCCTTTATTTGTAGCTACAGCAATGCAGTAGTTTAAATATTATTATAGCTTGGTCCCTGGATAAAACTATCTGTTTGGGAAGGATTTTCCTGCATTTTTTTTTTTTTCATTTGTGCCGCCAGACAAAACTAGAACAGAAAGCAATTGAGTTACCGATAGCAGATTTATATGTTGTTGAGAAAAAACATATTCCTTACTCTTCTGCCAGCTGGAATGGCTTTTATTTGTCCTTTCTTTTATATACCTGTCTGAAAAACACTTTATTTTATGTGGATTTGCTTGACAGAGAGTGTGGATAGCAAAAGATAAAATCTATTTAGTGAAGTTGCAGTTCTAAACACAAAGTTCCTGGAAATTTCCAAGAAATTTTAAGGATCCCGCAAATTTATAATATGTGTATGCACATGACGAGGCTATAGCCCTAACTATACATATATACAAATATACAGATATTCAAGTGGGATTAGTCTCCTGCCTTCCATGTGTGTATTTCTAAAAACATTAAACCAATACAGACAAAAATTTTCTGTTTTTTTGGGATCACAGTGGGTGGCTGGACTGCTCCCCTAGCACTATTTAGTGCTAATGGAAATCACGGACCTAGCCTCATGTACAGGCACAATCCTGCAGTTTCACAGGTACTTCTCTCCTGCGCATGCTTGCAGTTCTGAGCTCAGGCGCGCCTGCTCTTCTAGATTTAATCAGTATCGCCCCTCCCACTGGCTAATCAGAGAATAGCCTCTAAATCATCTTTGGCTATTTAGCCAGCTCAGGCACAGCACTCAGAATCTGTGCAATGTGTTTCCACTAGTGCCACGCCCCCTAGCTCTGCTGAGCAGTTCCTGTACACCTGTTGCTTGATTAAGTGTTTCCTCTGTCCAGTTCCTGCCTTAACCCCTCCTGCCCAACCTGTTGTTTCCAGCCCATTCCCTGTATCTGCAGTGGCCCCTGTGTCACTAGTTTCTATTTCCTGGATCCCTGGTATTTGACCTCTGGTTTGGGACCTGATCTCTCTTGGTTGCTGCCTGCCCCAACCCTGGCCTTCCTTGATGATTCTTCTGCTTAGTGATTTGGTATCGTGTATCTGCCTGCCCACTCTGGTGTGCCCAAGGACCGCAACCTGGCGGTAACCGACAGCGCAACATCCTCAGCACTAGAGGCTCTGGAGAAGACCTGGTTGCTGCTTAGACTCTGCGCCTTGGCCCTTCTCAGGGCTCACACCACTTTTGTGCAAGCCAAAGAGCCCCCTAGTGGGCCTGTCTCCCTAAGCATGACACCCCACTGTTCAATATTAGCAGTGCCATCAGCTTCTTGGTCTTTGCTTAGTGCCAACAGATTAAACAATACTCAAGGAGTCATCTGCAGTATGACGTATTCAGTGAGTTCTTTATTCACATTTAAATACTGGCATTGTCACAATGTTGTCATGTTTCTTGGCAATTCCAAGAAGCATGACAACACCTTGATGCGTTTCATACTACCAGTACTTACGCCACCCTCACATTTTTTAGAGCAGCTGAGTTATCGGTTTGGTAGTTCAGGTCCTGCTCGCTAATTATTTATAACTGAAACCTAAAAATGTGCCATTCATTCAAGAAATACCATTGTGTTCAAATGAATATATAAAACAAACTATTTTTTAAACAATATGTCAGCCTCTAGTTAACTCTTGGTGAACCCAAATTTATTTATGTTACCTTTGTTCCATTTTTAGCTTTTTTTTTTATTTAACCTTTCTTTAATAAATATCATATTTATACAAAACTTTCAATTTTTCCATAAAAAAGAGCTTTATAACAGAAATTTTAGAGCCTTAAATAAAAAAGAAAAGTTGCAGATATTCATAGTTCATAGTTAACCCTAGAATGTAGTTAATTATTTAGTTAACCAATTATATATATATATATATATATATATATATATATATATATTTATATATTACCATTATAACCGTTATAACAATATCATTATTTCATAAATAGTTTTTTTGTTTTTTACTGTTTTAAATTAAAGACACTGGGGCGTACTTTGAAATTCCATACCATGGGTGCCAGGACCTCACTGACTAGTCTACCTAAAGCAAAACTAAACTGTTGTGTTCCATCCCTGGGCATCAACATCTTTTTTCTCCTTTTCCTCTTCCGGATGATCTTTCTACATTTTGATTGGCCAATTATGTAACTCTGGAGTTATATGTAACTTTGGCGATTGCCGGGTTTTCCTGGCAACCAAAGCTGATAATGCACATATCCAGCTCAACTTTGATTTCAGATATCTTGAGCAATCAGGTAGATAGGACACATTTTTGCAGACTGGACATGTCTGGACCTTTCCACACTAATGACCTGCCTAAACATACAAACTTGCAAATGGAATTTTGTTCCATGCTAAAGCCAACATTTATTTATTTATGGTCTGCTGACCAAATGTTAGAATTTCAGTTTTTCCCTATTTTCCCATGTTGTGTCAGGAAAAGAAATTAAAAAAAAATATCTCAAACAGTGGAAAAATATCTAAATTTGTTTTATTTATTCATTATGAAATGGCAACTGATAAGTAGTGTTGGTGTTCAAATTCCGGTTGTCCCTATAGTCGACCCAAAAATGGAGGGTTCAAATGCGGGCAGACTCGACCCGGAAAACACGACTTTGCGAATTTGTGTTTAAAAATATGTTTAAAAAAAAAAAAAAGGCAAACTCCAGATGAACTCTTAATAGAGTTTCAGAGTTCAGTTCCCACGGTCCGTAAGTACAGCCCGTGGAGCTTGGGTACTTGCGGTCAAAGCTGATAGGAGGCATGGAGTGGTTTCAGGGCTACAAGGGAATCCTCCTGTTTGCGATCCCCAGGCACTAGAGGTTAATTAACCTCTAGTGCCCTGGGATCACAGTGGAACTGCAGAATAACTCTCAATGGAGTTTCTCCATTGAGAGTTCATCTGAGTTCAGTTCCCACAGTCACAGGGAGCGTGGGAACTTTGCGGTCACAGCTGATAGGAGGCACGGGAGTGCTTCCAGTCAGCTGTGACTGCAGATGAACTCCTAATGGAGTTTCTCCATTGGGACTTCATCTGCAGTTCAGTTCCCTCGGTCAAAGGGCTGATAAGTACAGCCCGGTGATCATGGGAACTTTGCGGTCAGAGAGATTCACATACTACACTTACACTAGAGCTGCAAAAGCAATCAGGGAGGGGACTTTATTGGTGTTCAAATATCGGGCTATTCATTAGGCTGATAAGCCTTGGAAAAATATATGTACAAGTAGTCCCCGAGTTAAGGACATCCAACATATGGACAGATTCTAGATACGAACCATGCTTCCCTGCTCGCTCGTATACAAAACAGAGGTTGGATGGGGGGGCGGTTTGCATTACTTGCAGAAGACGTCTTTTGCTGTTCTGTAACTCTTTAATGACCAAGACAAACTCTGCAGTTGTTTCTTTTTGCATATCAAACCACAGCTTGTTTCAGAAGTTAATAAATGTCTAAGCTCCATAATATTTTTTTTTTTTTTGCTTTGTTTATTTATAACTCACAGTGAGGATTTTATCCAGTAACTGACACCACACTGCCTAATAATATGTTGAGACAAACATCTGTCCTAATTGCATTTATTAAAATAATGTACCTGTTCTGACTTACATACAAATTCAACTTAGGAACAAACCTACAGTACCTATCTCGTATGTAACCCGGAGACTACCTGTATATTCAGATCATATACAGAAAGTAAACATCCATTAAAACTTCTTCCAATTTTTTCTGTTTTAGTTTTAGTTTGCTTAGTTGTCACCAGTCACCCTACTTGGTCTAGGATTCTGGCGTAGCTAATAACGGAATAAAAAATGTTTGATGTTCATGCATGTAAACCGACTCATGCATAGGGACAAAATGCAGTAATTTGTTCAGCCTGATCCTATATAGACCCAATCCTGCCACAGGCAATTTGAGTGGTGACACAATTTTGTAAAAAAAAATGTTTTTTCTTTCATCATGCATTATTATTTTAGGTAAAACCAGTGCTGGGATCTTCTAATAGAGAACGCATGCTGTCTGATTTATATTCACAGCAGCTTTTTACTGTGTAAACCAACAAACAAAAGAAATTAAATGGTATAACATTTAATTATTCATTGTACAGATCATTTTGATTTGCTTCAGCATCAAATACACGTCATTTTTTTAATTTTTTTCTGAATTTAGCAACAGATGTCCACAGGTGGCTGGAAGCAGGAAATAATCTTGGGACAATCTCAGTTTATACATTGTTGGCCCCGTTGTTCTGCTCACACAAATGTCATGATTGCAGATAAAGCATTGCAAGTTAGGTGTTAACTATTGTTTTCAAATTCAAAAGAGAAAAGGAAAGGGGAAGATAGGCTTTTGAGGCATATGTGAAAAATGTATTTGTGTTCCATATATATAGAATCTAAGTAGTCCTTTCTCCAACATAACACTCCTAATCTATAAGTACAAATACAACATAACAAAGGGTATTAACAAAGCAAATATGTAAATGTCTCAAAGTATTGAGCTTATTCAATGGCCCAACGCGTTTTGCCAGATTGGCTTCTTCAGGGGATTATTGAGATCATAGTAGTAGATGCATTGAAAGTAAATAACAATAATTTTGTGATGCTTAAAAACAAAAGTAAAGAGTACCAAGGAAATATCCACATTGGAGTACCCCTGGATCCTTGAGACATTAAAAGTTTGTAACGAAGATTTTCAGTATTGGTACTTGATATATATTGATTTATAAATCCTAGGAATTTTAAGAAAATATGGAGTAAGGGGTAATATACTTTAATAAAGGAGTATCATCAGATAAGATGTTGATTAAAAATTAAATAATGTGTGTACATCCTGGTATTTAGTTATGGTTGAATGGAGGGTCAGTCCTTCGGTGATAGGTAATGTGCCCCTAAAATGTAGGCACTAAAGTGTAGCTGTAGGGTAAAAAGTAGATGTCACTCCCTTGTCTAGGAAAACGCTTTATCGTTGGTGATTAGTGGTGAAGTGAAGGGCAGGATGCTGGCACCCAGTCTCAAGGAGGAGGGAGATAATTTTGATTCTCTTCAGCATCAAATACACCTAATATTTTAATGTTTTTTTTTCTGAATTTAGAAAAGGAAATCAACAAGTGGCTGGAAGCAGGAATTAATCTCGGGACAATTTCAGTTTATACAATTTTAGCCCGCTTGTTCTGCTCTCACAAATGTCATGATGGCAGATAAAGCATTGCAAGTTAGGTGTTAACTATTGTTTTCAAACCTTGCTACAAACATAATACTATAAGCCCTGAACAACATTTTTCTAATGAGGACTTAACATTTTTTGAGAACACAGGCAGACAGATCTGGAAGGGCAGCTTCAGACCTGCAGTAGAAGTGTGTAGTCCTGCTTGGCTTCCGGCAACTGGAACCTCTTGGCTGCTCGCACTGCAGAACTGAAAACATAATCCTAAGGCTCATACAGACATCAGACGACTGCCATTGGGAACAGTGACAGATGAACAATTGAGCACTGTACACAGAGCGCCATTCATTGGAGGAAGAAGGGGGAGGATAAGTGAGTGGCACCCTTCCTGGTCCCATGGTCCAAGCCAGAGGACCCCGATGTACACGTTAGATTTATGGCTGAGACGAGTGTGTCCGTTCATCCTAGGCAATATTCATATAATGTGTGTACATAGCTTTAGACACTCGAAAATATCAATTCTTCATTAAATATTTATTCTTCTGTAATCCAAACTGCATATCATTTCTATAACTGCTACAACATATTGTGTCTCCATGTGATAAATATCTGTTAAAAAATGTTGGCAATCTTTTACATCCAAACCAAAACTTTTAAACGCTTTCCCATCCATAATGGTTAGCTTTGCAATTATAGAAGGCTTAAAACAATTCTTTCTGTCCGCATTATATTTCTAAATAACATTCATTTGCAGCATAAAATTTAAATCCTTGTTAGAGCAAATGATGACCTTATACAGTCAGTAAATTATATACTCCATCAACATATGGTGTAATTCCAATAACACAAAACCCATCTTTCATCATTATATTAAAATTATAACACACATTTTCCTCCTTTATGGAAACACAGCAAACTGATGCTTACTGTCACTGTCCTGACCTGAATTAATGATTAATTTTTGAAAATCCATTGGATAATGTGATATCAAGTTCTCAGTGAAATGTTCCTTTATAATATATTTAAAGCTAAACTCCAGCCATACTTCCAATTTTCCGCTATTGCACAGGCGCCTTTACTGTACAGAAATCGCTTTCTCTGATTTCACTGCACATAATACTGCTCCTTACAGCACTGCGTCATTGGGGGGTGTTCTACCCAAAAAATGATGGCTCCTGATCATACGGTACTTAATCCTGCACATGCTCAGTGCAAAATCAAGTGCATGCAGGAAGACACTAAAAATGGATGGGGATGTTATACTAGACAAGAGCAAAAGCAGGGAAAGAACTGGGATTCCCTAGGAATGTAAATATGTTTATTTACGACTTGTGAATGTACACCAAGCTGAACATGCCGGATTTATTACCTTGATAGGCATGCACTGGTTGCCAATCTCCATGGCTGAAGATCCCATTACTAGTTGAAGAATGGGTGATCAAATCAGCAGAAGGGGAATTCACAAACACCAAACAACTGGGGCAGAGGTGAGTATAGTTGACTTTGTTTCCACTTTACCTGTACTAAAGAAATAAATGTGCTATGCCATTGCCGCCCTCTTTCTGTTAATGATATTTGCCTGGTTATTCCTGGCTTTTGAGTGTGCTTGATTTGTGTGCTTGTTTCAAGTTAATTACCTAGGTGTATTAGGCCCAATGTACATGAAAGTGGGGCAATAGGCATTTTTAGAAGGTGATGTCAGGAACAATTTTTTAAAGATTTGGGTTACCTCTAATCATCATTTGATCCATACTTTAATTTAAAAAAATGCCATCGGTGATTTACAAGCTGCAATTATATTTATGTTATTTTGTGACTCCCTAAATAGATGGAAAGGAGGTGGTGGTTTTGTTGGGTGGGGCGAGGGGTGCAGCTGATTTGAGTTAATATTTGCAGACACACTATCTAAACATAATTTAATTCCTTACTTGTACTATGCTCATTTTTTAAAAGGTTGTCACCGCTAGCCATGTGCCTTCTGTGGCAGAATTTAATACAAAAGCTGAGCATCATGATGATATATTTAGCGCAGGGCTTGGTCCGTGACAGCAAGAATAAAAAGGACAGAATTGAAAACAGCAAAACTTAGATTTTCTTCACCTAGTGCGCACTGGCTGATTTAGAATGGCAGAAAATCCTTACCTCCTGAAAGCTATTTAGTAATCTGTATGAACAGAGCTCCCTCTCAGTGACCTGCATACAAATACACATGTGGGGAATTGGCTGTCAAACTCCACTGTGTCACAATATTGGACATTGGCCAAATCTTTGTGAGGTGGTGCAGCAAAAGACAATTAAAGCATTTTTTTATCAGCAGCATTACATCGAGTACTGTGTAATTCTCCTTCTATGGCCTTGTTTTACTTATTAAAAGGTAATAACACCTAATTACATTCTTCAGTTTTATTCCTAATAATATTCTGATGTTATTAGATATGTTTATTGCTCTGAAATCAATTGTACTGGAGAATAGAAATAGAAAAACACATGAATTTATTTGGTAGTGGCATGTCCTATAAAATTAATAGATGAAACAAGTGAAATAAATCCACCTGTCAAAAACATTAGAAATTTCACCCCAGTGCTGACCCAGACGCTATTAAAAGGAATACATAAACTTGGCCCCAGGTGATATACCTTATCCAAATATGGCACAAAAAACATGGTAACAATAAAGTGGTATTGCTAAACAATTAGTAGAATGTATTTCGAAAACATGGTAACATAGTAAAAGATGTGTAGTAAATTAGTGGTACACAAGTAAAGGAGTATAAAAGACAAAAAAGCAAACTGGTACACATTTGTTAATAGGCCTATTGGGCATAATATAAGCTTTTATAATCCATGCAATCTTGAAATAACATTCACAAGTAAAGGCATTCTCTTTCACCAACTTTACAAGTCATTTGGGACTCCTAACGCTCCTTATGCTGTTCTGATATGTAGCAAAAGTTGATGGCTGAGTCAATTCATCTCATCTCTTAGTACCCAGTGGTGAGTCAGAAGAAGGAAGACCAGCGAACTAATTATACAGAATTTGTCAGCATTTGCTTGTTAGAGTACTACAAGTTACCTACCTGTGCAGATTATACTTATAAATTCGCCCAATTCTTCACCTGCTTTGCTGGTGGTTCTAAATCTACAATTATTTAGACCAATCCTGAACCCACTATCACACAGCCACTTGTGTAAACTTGACCTGACCAGATCTGTCGACATATTACGCCCAACACAGGTGCTAGCTGTCAATAGGGATCCACCAACTCCCTTACTAAAAAAAAATCAGGAACTAAGGCCACAGAAGAAGCCCCTTTCCCCATTTATTTACCTTTTTTCAGCAGGTTGAATTTTTTTCTTGTTTAGTTATTTTATTAGTTGGGTAGTATGCTTTTTTTATTATTTATTCAACTTTATCAATCAGCATGTTTTTTATTAGGTCCCATACACCTGGAAGCATTTTTTGGTGTATTACACTTTATTAAGTAGGTAGTATGTTGTTTTGTTCTGTTACTATATTCAGCTGGTACCAATAGCAATGCCAAATGCCATGCTGACCCTCAACCCCTAGGTCTAGATCTGCCCATAATCATTTTAAAAAACATATGGAAGTTTCCATAGTTTTTGAATCTGCATGGTTCAGGGTTTTTTCTTCCTTTATCCAGTCAATGCTTTAGATCAAGGTTATGTGTAAAAGGTATCTGAAGGCTAATAAACTCATGCTTTTTGCTACCTTATGCTATATTCTGTGCGGACTGGGCCAAGGCGGCTGGAGGATGTCCACTATCATCTAGCCTTGTCTTCCTGGATTCATGAAAGCTCATTATAACATGTAGGATTTTTTTAGTACATGTAGGGTGCCTGAGAATGCCCACTTCTCCAAATTGGCATCCACCCATCAAGGCAGAACATCTCCCAGGGGCCAGAGCAGTTTTTAATAAGAAATCAGGGCTTCTGAGAGTAGTATTGATGCAGAGTGTTGTAATGTTTTCAGGAATTCACAAACAGCACCCTGCTGGACCCCCCGCCAGCCATGATCTGTCTGCATTCAGAAGAGAAACTAATAATATATGTAAGGAAAATTGAAAGATATTCTTTGAAAAACATAAATTATTATATTGAATAAGGGGGGATAAGGAAGCAAGGAAGGTAAAATATAAGCAGATTGAACTACAGCAACATCTATAAAAATCCTTTTCTCATTTAAATCCCAGGAAATCGCACTAGAGTAATGGGCATCTAATGTTTATAGATATTACTTCTGTTCTTTATGGTGCATGGTTTGGTCATGGATGGTCTAGTAAAGATGACCTTGGATGTAACAATCTAGAGATGTTCAGTGTTGACTTTAGCAGATCAATAATCTCTCCCATCATGAAAAAGAAAGCAAATGAATATAATGAAATTGATTGGATCCACCCTGTTGACTTTTACAAGAAAAGCAGCGGAGTCACGCAGTAGTTATGGATAGGACACACATTAATACAGATAAGGATCAACAGAAGGTCTGAATGACTGTGTATGTTAAATAAATCATAGTTACTGCTCAGGTCTAAGGTCACCCTGAAAATGTTGTCTGATCAATGATTTTTACCATTAATTCAAGCAGAACCAACTCTGTTTCACTCGTAAATGTAGAGCCACCACAATCAATACTGCATATTGCAATACAGATAATCATAAACATGGGGATTATAAAATACAGGAATAATACAAACCTAAGATCATTTGAAAAACAATAAACTTTGTGTGGTCACAACAATAAATAAAAATTCAGAGTAGATATTTATTTACTAAAAAGAACTAGTGCTGCAGGAGTTTTCTGCAATACAATATTACATTTATATTTCATGCATAGCAGAAATAGATTCATGGAAATGTGACCGCAGGACTGGACTACTAACATTAGACTCTGTGAAAATGAACCAAAGTTTGTATCCAGTAAATAAAGTTTTTAAAAAAGATTTTGAAATTTATTTTTACATTTTTGTCCTGTATTGCAGAAGGGTTCTTATTTTAGTCAAACTTTTTTAAGTACACACACCTATTTCTGTTCTGTCATTTGGGCTGCAATCTTTTTCTCATCCATGTGTCCTGATCATCAGCCATCTGGCCAGGCTGGGGTGATGTAACTCTTGTGCATGCATGTCAGTGTTACTTCAATTTTAGCAGCTGCGGGCACTGCCAGAATACCTGGCACATGCAGGCATCATCCTAGCAGCCTTTTTTTCTTTTAAGACAGCAAACAGCCAGGAAAGTATCTTTTGCTGCAGAAGGGGCAATGGCTGTCAATTTCAGCAAAAAAGACCGCCTTGATCACACATTTTCAAAGTGGAACTATACTTCCTTAAGGACTGCTAACGTATGCAAAATAAATGGAATTTAAATAATGATAAAAATTATAGGGGACCATTTTTTATGTTCCAATGGGTTGTAGATAGATCAGATGTGTTGGTGAAAACTAACTGAAACTATTGTAGGAAAATTCAAGTCCATCTAATCAAAACTTCCAAATCAAATTTCAATCACATGGGGGCAAAATCATGTACAGTGTTTCAAAACTTCCAACAAATAATTTTATTGAGTGTTATTTATTAAAGGTTTTGAGTGTAAAATTGACCTTGGATCTGTTTAGGTGTACCAGACCTAAAGGGCTTTATTAAAGCTATCCAAGGCTGGAGAGGATACACTTTCAACAGTGAAGCTGAGTGATCCAGCAAACCTGGAATGGATCTGGTCCAGGATTCAAAACATTTGCTAGCAATTAGAAAATTACTTTACAGAAATCCATCTAGATCTTCACTAATGAGAGTGTATCTTCTCCAGCCTTGGAGACCTTTAAGCAAATCAGACCCAAAGACTGACTCTGCCTATAATGGGGATTATTTTCTATGGGGAATTTAGGCAGTTCACTTTTAAGTTAGTGAATATGCTAAAGCTCCACTGACAACAACCATCCAATCATATGCAAGCAAAAATCCAGATTTTTTTTTGCATGTGATTGGGTATATTTTGAAAAATGAATTTTCTCCACATTCATTAGGCTAAGTTAAATATTTCTTCCAAGGAGACAATACATTTACCTAAGTGAACAGCCCAGATTTCTTTATTAAATCAAACCCACTGCGTACATTAATTAGTACAGTAACAATTGTCATCTTAAATTGCTCCCCATATCTTGAATAGACCCCCCTCTTCTCTTCTAAATAGATTGGTACTGTTTTGTAGTCTTTAAAAAGATGGCTAGGAAGGCAATGTTGATAACAATATTTAGGATTTCAGTCCTTAAGAAGTAACACGGATTGATAAGTATTTTCTATAATTGCAGTACCTGCCTGAAAACCTTTTTCCTATAAAGGCTGACTCTCTTCACCATACTCAGAAAATAATGAACATTTTAAACCTGCTAGTTTTTTCAAACAAATCCTTTCTTCAATTCCTATCACGTTACATTTTAATGTGTAGTATAGTGGTGACCATGCATTTCTAATAACCTGGTGCAGCTAGTGTGACATACAGTGTCAGAATGTGAGCCTACCAACTCTGTGCCGATAATGATCTCTGAATCAATCAAATGACATGCATCCTTGCCTTGTACTAGGACATCAAGTTTCAACTCCCATTTTTATTTCCTGTTTAACTGTTCTTTAATAGTTTTAGTCAATGCTATTGTATTTTTTGCATTCATTAGTTCAGTACATGAGTAAACAAAATGCTTTGCAAAAACAGAAAAAGAAAAATGTTCAGCTTGAACTCTACATAACAGACCAACAGACAGCGATCAAGACTGAATAGGAGCACAGAGCTTCCCAGTATACCTACATCACGCATCCCGGGAGGCTGTGGGTGCTCCTTCTGCGCATGCCCTAATCTCAGACATGCGTAGAAAGGGCATTTTTTCTATTAGAGGGAAAGAGATGCAGATCTAACACAAGCGCAGTGAGATCGTCTCTCTTTACATTGGCTACATAACCCAATATCGCACATGCGATCGAAGAAGAAGACTGAAAAGAAGAATGGCAGCTCTCTGTGCTCCCTTGGCGCCGAGATGAAGAGGAACCCCAGGATGACGTGGGACTAGATCGCAGAAAGGGCCAGTGCTATCCAGGGTCCTGCGAAATTAAAGGTAAGTGTAAATTTTTGTTTTTCAGTTTAGTTCTGCTTTAGTCCCCAGCCACCACACCTCATCTCCATAAACTTTACCCAAGACTCCCGTGAGTCAAATCAGATTAAAACACCCTAAAATATGCCATGTCTCTGATGCTATCCCAAACCATTGTATATTACCAAATTAAACACTTTCATGGACCTTACAACCTGCGCAATGCTGCCATGACAAATACAAATCCACTAAATACATACCTATAAGGAGAGGAGGGTGAGCAAAGCTTCTCTGAATCCTCCTCCGCTAAGATTAAGCGAGAACTTTCCAGCCAGATGACCTACCTCTGAAGTTCCTACCCTTGCACTTAAACCTCTTACTAAGCCCTACTAATCTCCTAACTCTCTGTATTCTATACCTCGCCTTTTTCAACCTGTCATACAGACCCTCCGCTTATTTTTTCTCTTTTTCAACCTGTCATACAGACCCTCCG
This sequence comes from Pyxicephalus adspersus, assembly GCF_032062135.1. Taxonomy (NCBI): domain Eukaryota; kingdom Metazoa; phylum Chordata; class Amphibia; order Anura; family Pyxicephalidae; genus Pyxicephalus; species Pyxicephalus adspersus. The sequence continues at coordinate 23,924,300 of NC_092871.1, forward strand.
CTTATTTTTTCTCTATTACCTTTATTTCTTCTCTGTCACTTTCTTTGACATTGTATTGATATGCTCTATTATTAAAGTATTAAAGTATTGCGTCCACTACAATGTATTATATTTTAAAACTACTGTATTACTGTAAATATATATATATATATATATATATATATATAGTAGAAAGTATAAAATGCAGGGAATGTCATAGAAACGGTGGTGCCTTTGACACCACGTCTAATAATAGGTTACCTTAAACAAAAAAGGACAAAGGACACTGCAGAGAAGGATTTCCTGTCCTTTTTATTTTAAAATATCTATAGGGAAGTACTATACTACCTTCTTGGGCTCTGCCCTGCTCCATTAAAGAAGTTGGAATATCTACCATGAATTTAAAAATGTTGGCATTCCCCCAACAATTTTGTCCATCTTTTCCTGATTATATATAACGTGTATTGAAATTAGGTAGATTTCTTACTATCCCATTATTTTTAATGATTATTATTCACTGTTTGAGATGCATTGCTGTTTGCATTGAAATCAATTGAAGATAAATATATTACTATTTAAATAATCATTAAAACATGTTTAAAACAAGGTTATGTGATAATTAGCAGGGTTTTTTTTTTTACCTTTATAACATAAGAACACAAATAAACACTATGTTACCATAACTCTATTACTAAAATATCATCAAAAGCACACAAGAACAAGTAAAAATTGTTGAATAATAATAATAATAATAATAATAACATAAACAGTAAATTTATATGTATGGTATAGTTAGTTCATTTTTGCTATACTTTTAATTGGAAAAAAAAGTTAGCATATTTGTAATGTATCTATATTTATATATAAACAAAATAGATTCCTAAGTGTCATTTGGACAGAAAGGTGGAACACCTGTGAACACCTGAGCAGGAAAAATGCTGCAGAGCGTGTAGCAAACATTGGCTCTGGCCACACTGTGCTGTCAGCAGGAAGGATTTAAAGGTCCCTGATTACCTAGAACTTATATGCCACAGGCTTTTTACTCACAAATGATTTATTATTGCAGTGTCAAACGTCTAACAGTTACATTTAAATCCAAGCACTCCCTTTTTTAAAAAAACAAAACTCTTCTTTTGCATGTGCTTTTCGCCACATTGAATAAATACAAGGAGCTTGCATTTTGCCTGACCCTACCTTTAAAAAAGAATTACATTTAATAAATGTGAGAACTACTTAACAACAGGTAACTATTCAGATAATACACCTTAGTAATGAGAATTTAATGTTAAACAGGGAACAGAAAGTACAGAATGGGGTCATATGGCATAGGAATTGTGCTTAGGAATGAATCTTAAAATGCCACATCCCAATTTCAGAAAACATGTAGTTGTTTGGTTGGCATTGAACTATCATAAAGAAGAACTATGATATTTTTTTTGCCATGGAAGGAATCATACATGTTTTAGATTGTATACCCTTCATTTTTAAGCCATGTGGTAAATAGAAATTTTTGAATTACCAGTCTGAAGGCTTCTTTTTTGCAAGAATCTAGACTTTTTCACATCTTTAAAATCTTGCTTCTTTTTTCGTTTTTTTATATCATATGGAATAGGAAATGGAAAGTGAAGACTACAGAATGAAGAGTTGAGAAATTTGAAATGCATAGCAAAGAGTACAGGGGCGGTGTAGAACAGGGCATGCATAGTGTAAACAATGGAAAGAAGCAGTGTGGAATACGGAAAGACAGGCCTGGAATGTAGTGAGGAAGGAGCATAAGGGAAAGGCGTGCATGACTGGGGTGTCAGGGAGCTGATGGAAAGGGTTAATGTGTATTGTATTGGGTGGGGATCGGAAAGGAGGTGAGGGTGGGGTTAAGGGGTTCTAAAGGTGCAGGAAAAGAGGGGGTAGGCCTCTTGGCTTCGGGTAGTGGAAAGGAAAAGTTCCCACCAGTCCGCTCATTTTTTTTTAGTGATGATGTCGGTTGAGGTCCTCGACAGTATTCTGATTTTGGTGGTGTAATCTGTGGGGTTGGAGCTCCATTTTCGGTGTGGAGGCTTCAGATTGGTAGAAGAGGAGTGGAGATGGTCATGGAGTTGATGGTGGGGGGTGCACACAGCGGGGGATATCATTGCCGAGCTAGGTGTTTATGACAGCTGGGAGCAAAAATATCTGCCAGAAATCCAATGAGCTCCAAGCTACCTATGGGCTAACAATGTGGCTTTTGCTCCACTGAAATGTGAGGTAGTTTTAAAAGTCTGTCCTTCCTAATTTCTCTTCTAGTCTAATTATGCATTAAATAAAAGTTGTGGGAAGAATGGAACAAATGTACGTAGCAGGGATTTGCACCAACCCAAGGTAACCAGAACAAATATTGGTTGTACTGTTACTCTGACTATATCTTTTTTATGACTCCTTTGTGATAAGTTCCTGACGGTTGTCACAGACTCATCAGTAATACATCAAGACAATGTAAAGATTTGTCTAGCATACTTTATTTAAGCTCTCCCCAGATGGCAATAAGGTCTTTACCTTCTTTTGAACGAAAATGACTTTATTGGCAAAAAGGTAATCTATTTCACTGTAAGGGGTAGGCAGGCAGATGATGACTGCAGATTGTAGGCTAACAGGCCAAACATCTTTGTTATAAACAGTGGTGGTGGTAACCCATTAATAACAATGCTGGGAGAGCTTGATCTGTTCAATTATTGTGATTATGAAGAAGATTTTATGCCACAAAAAGATTAACTGCCTTATTCTATAAAATCACAAAAGGATAGACCATAAATAATGATATTTTGCTGTAAACCTTCTTGCTGATTTCAGAGTTGCCAATTCATAAATTTATTTTGTTTTTTACAGGGACAACCTTCTTCTCATAATTTTTAATGTGTAATAAGTTCAATAAATCTTTTGACTTTTTTTTTACTTTTTAAACTGTGATTAGGAAGAGAATTAAATTTAAAATTTACTATCAAACATCTGCCTTTGTGGAATGTATTTAATCGGAGCTAATTGTAGGCTTTAAGGACACATTTTTAAAAAACTTAATTTGTCAACCAAACTTCTTCAGGGATTGCAGCTTTTTACAATGACCCTTGCAGAATTGCATACGTTCATATTCTGGGACTGGAGACACATTGCCCCCTTCAGTTCTACAAGGGGTCCACTGTGTAGGCAAAATTTTTGTATGCTTTTGTTAACTTCTATATAACAGGAATAAAAAAATGGAATGGGGAAAGGTTATAATCTAGGATCCTTAGAATCAAGAGTCAGGTTTCCCCTGCTATCCACAGCTTAGTTAAAAAACCTCACCTGTTTTGGAAGCAACAATTTACCAAGCAGAAATTGAGATAAATCAGAAACAGAGAAACAGACAAAAATGAAAAGCTGGCAGGTTCTACAGGTTTTAACATCCCTCTGTGTAAAGCCCCTCTCCAGGGAAAATCCATCAACCAAGGATCCATTTCCCATCTACCATCTTTAACCTACACAGCAAATCTTTAAATCTTACCCCATGAAGACAGATTCCTACCTACCTAAATATGCCATCTACTGGTAAGTCTTTTTACAGCTTTACTTTCAGGTCAGGGAGGCGACTGGTCAAAGGCTTTAGATATCGTCCTTGCCTGTCTCCTCCTAATGACTTTTCATTGTTTGACAGCCAACAAGAAATGCAGACCAGCTAAATAAAAGTGAAAGGGAGGTGTGTGTGTGTGTGTGGGGGGGGGGGGTTGCAAAATCTCACTAACTTTCTAATTCTTCATCACAAACATACTTTGAAACAATGGCTATAGATACAGTGTAAATTAATTTGTAAATATCATTACCCCTCTTTCTTTAGATAACTTTATTTTAATGTCATAATTGTTAGGGCAATTAGCCAAATGTAATTTAACCTTTACACTTATTGTAGTGTTGCTATTCAATTGGAACATCCAACATTTGGTTCTGTTAGAACCGATTATTGGCTCTGTTTGATACAAACAAATGCACACAGTGGAGAGCGCTGCTGCTTACCATCATTAGTATCATTTACTACAATAAGTCCATTGTCATTTAAAATATTAGTGAGCATTTTCATAGGATAGTGGATGGCACGGAACACTACCATTCACTGAGAACCCACATCACTGTATGAGAGTTCTTACTGGTTGGTGGGGTAAGGGTCAGTCCCCTCTACCGCCTCTTGTAGTAAATAATAGTAACAGCTGTGATTGAATGTACAAAGCAGGCACTAGCTGCCCACATTTAAGAGCTTCTCAATGTAGTTTACTTATGATGATTATTACACAGTATTTATATAGCGCCATCATATTACACAGTACAAAGTCAATGGTCATGTCACTATCTGTCCCTCAAAGGAGCTCACAATCTAATGTCCCTACCATAGTCATATGTCATTAATGTAGTCTAAGGTCAATTTTGAGGGCAAACCAAATAACCTTACTGCATGTTTTTGGAATGTGGGAGGAAACCAGGAGTACCCAGAGGAAACCCACCCAGACACAGGGAGAACCTGCAAACTCTATGTCCTGGCCAAGATTTGAACCTTGGACCTAGTGCTGCAAAGGGAAGAGTGCTACCTCTGAGCCACCATGCTGCCTTATGATCAGTGAAACCTTGTCTGAACCAAACAAAGGTTTGTTCAAACAACAATATTCAATACAAACATTTGATTAGAATGATTGCTTATTAGGCTAAAATGTGTATATTTCTATTTTTTTAGTTAATTTTGCATTTTAGAAATAGAAATTTACTAAATTTGGAAGATAATACCACCAGGAGTAAGCCTTATTTGTCCCCACTATAAGCAATATATATCTGACTTCTGCAAGATAAGTAATATCAAAATTATTGCTGAATTAGAAGGCCCATTGCTGTAATGTTAAAATGGTTCTGGAGCTTGGCCAGTTAAAGGTTTATCGGTAAAGATACAATATGATGTGCAGTTTTTACATATACTTTTATGATATAATGCTCTGTTTTTCAAGCTCTTCCTATGCAGGTTATAGGGGCTATATTCCCATGTAATTTAGGCTTTATTAGCTCTCTATCTGTAGGGGTCACTGGGGAGTTTGGCTCTGACAGTTTTCTTACCTATTGAAGTTGATCCTTATTTGTGGACTATTTCTAAAAGCACATCTTCTGTTAGTTCTCAGCCTTTCCTCGGAAATTCTCCTGTACTACAGTTACTATTTAGCTTGAACTTCAGTTATCAGGCAAATGAAAACATATTCCAAAAAATTATACTAGTAATATAAATGTGTGGCGGTTCATTAGTCTGAGCAAACACAAAGAGACTAAAGCATCAATATTATCCAACTAAGAAGGACTGATTTCCACAGCTACCTATCTGATTTAAACTTTGGCTGCAGCAAAATCATGGGCTGTGATTTGTGAAAAGGCCAAAACAGAACTCTTTGTGACAATCATAGTCACCAACCAGAGACGGCACAAGTTAAGAGATACAAATAAGTCTAAAGCTAATAAAGTTAAATTAAAGTCCCACTTTTAATGTGGGCAATTCAGGCATATCCCTCCTGCAATAACAGTTCTTACTTGCCAGATCGCTGCCCAGCTGTCAAATGTTGCTGCGTTACGCATGCAGTTGGCAAACGCAGCTTACCTTGTGTGTGCCGGGAATGAATAAATGAACTCCGGCATACCTACACAGGAATTACGTCATCCCAGCCAAAGATTATCTTTAGGAAGCAAAGAAAAAGGAAGATGGAGGCACACTGTGATGGAACACAGGTCTAAGTGCCTGAATGAGAAATATTGTAAAAATTATTGGCTTTATAGTATTTTCTACTTCTAAATATTTTGTTAGCACATTATTTAATGTTCAACATGGACACAGATGTCCCTTCTGCACTAACATGGCCCTTTTCACTTAGCAAGGTGAAAATATACCTTGTTAGGTAAACACACTTTAACTAACCCAACTCCAAAGTATTTATTTTTGTTCTATCTCGAAAGCATGCACCATCACCTATCAGTAAAACTATTGCCTTCCAGGTCTAAAATACTGCTTCATAGTTTTTACAACTAGAAAAATTCATATGCTTGAACAGTAGCCTTTATATTGTCTCCTTACTTCTGCATCTCATCTTAAGAGCTGCCACAAAGTTACGATGTAAGTCTGAGTCCTCGGATGGATTAGACTTGGGAAATTCTTCCTCCTGCCAGCAGCAAGATGATGAAATCAGTAACTCGGGACCCTCCTCTCACGGTCAAATATTGGGTGACCATGCCTACAAATCAACACTTGGCTGAAACTCTACTGAAACTGTTATTACTAACTGACAGCATATTTATTCTTGATACAGGTATGTGGCTCAAATGGCCCAGCAAGGCAAATAGTATTTTCTGAAGGAAATCATAAATTTCGTACTATTTTCTTGTCTGGGTTCCATTTAAAAAGAATTTCATTTAATATTATGGCAATACATAAAGAAAGTAAGCTACCTATTTAGAGGGTGGCAAATGAAAAAATACCATCCCTTCCCCATCTATGAAAAAGTACTGAAGATCAGTATCAAATAGCAACCAGATATCCAATTTCACAGAATTACTTCATTCAAACAAATGAGAAGTGGTTTTCTAAACGGCATGCTGGTTGGGTCAGAAGATTATATCCACTGGCAAAAGTCTGTAAGTTGATATCCAACACGTTTCGAGTGTCTATAATGGATTTTTTAGCACTTTGCTTCAGAGGATTACCATGTTACTTTACTGGTTAATGACTTTGACAGCATGACTGAAATACTATAACTTGACTACAAGAAATGAGAACATATCAACGTCTCTACTCAATAGCTGTCTTTTCCAGCATTGTTCGGTTCATGGCCAACAGCATGAATAGAACAAAAGTAGACATTGTCCACTTACTAAAAGAAGATCCTTAAAAGACAAAAACAAAACCATATAAAGACATCATTTATTGTATAGCAGAGGAGTTAATCTTCACAAAGTGTCTGAACATTGATTAAAGCACAAATCCTCGATTCATTTGTTTTGTAATAAACCACATAACCCTGCAAAAACAAGCCAGCCTGGATTCTTGGAAGAAATATCCTCCTATTATACACGAAGCTTACAAAGAAAACAACATTAAGTTTCTAATGAATCTTAGACATGGAATGTTAACATGTGAGACAGTTTGTAAATGTAAAGGACGGTAAAATTCTACAAAGAAATGAATCAGAAATGGCAATAAAGTCAAGGAAGTGTGGATAGACATAATGGCTTTTATTGGATATCAAATATGGACCAGACCTGCAGAGAGCAGAGTTTTTTTTTATCATGGCGCATAACATGTTTGTCAGCTAAAGAGATTTTCAAGAAGGATAAAAGTATTCTTATCTTCTGCCTTCTTACTTTGGGCAAGTTAGTTATGTCTAGTGTGATAATCAGTTGGTTAATATACCAAAGTGAATTATTACCATACAGGGGAATTGTATTTATTATTTTATATGAATTTGTGTTTATCAAAGAACACTTGATATATTATTTAGATCCCGTGGAATTCCTTCTAAAAAAAATAATTGAGGGGCAGTGGGAAAAATGCACCTTTGCACTGCTGGACAGTTGATGAAGATGCCCCCCCCCCTCCCCACATAAAGAATTCCACCATTATAAACAGCTAATAAAAATTGGTATTGCACTGATAATTCCTCTAAGTGGCTATGACTATGTGTATATGCTGACAACATAGAATGGGAGAACATTCAGTCACAGCTCAAGCAACCTTTTGGAAGAATCCCTGTGTTCTCTACAACCCTGATTAAGAATAGCTGCTTTACAACAATGATTATTTCTTAGTTTTTTCTAGTGATCCTACTAGTAGTGCATGTTCTGTCCTTGGGTGGCTACCCTGATGCTTGTAGTCATTTATAGTGGAGTAGATTTGTCGCTCTAGGACAGGAAGCATGTTAGGACAACCCAATGACTTGGGAGGAGATGTGCTGTCATTTATATAAGTAACTAGGCAGGGTTTATAATGGTGTATGAGATTATTAATGCTGTGTGCTCTGGACAGCTGTGGGTTTCTAAGCAGGATTAGCAGGCATTCTTTTGCACTTACTGAATATATATATATATATATATATATATATATATACTGGAAACTGTGAACTCAGTGTAGTAAGACTGTCCATTCTCCACCTCTTTCATTGATTGAATGTCAGTTCATTTAGTCATGGGGGATCAGCATTACATTAATTTTTTACTTATGGTGGTTTGCATGCAAGCCTAGAACCTCCTACTCCTCTAGGATAGCTAGCATCCACTATTAAGACATTTTGATATTTGCATAACTCCTTCCAAAAGCTATCCCATTTCTTGCATTGCTTGGCTCTTGAGAGGAGTGCTAAAGCAGAGTGCTATGATGTTTTCAGGAAGCTATATGGCATCCAGCTGACTCTTCCCACAAACCACGATCCGCATTACCTAGGGAAACCCAGAAACTCAGTGATGTGACCATGTCTGAAAAGAAGGAGTATGCAATAAAAACAAAAATGTTCAAAATGTGTAACATTTACTTTAGCATGTTAGTTGGGGTGGGGGCTAAGAGGAACCAAGGAAGGCAATATATAGACAGAACAAACTACAGTTTTAATTTTATTTTAATCAATACTTTATGCTGGATTAAACACATCAGTCTTTTTTATTGCTTTAATGTATGCTTTAATAAGCCAATTTATTATGCACTAGCTCACGATGATCCAGAGCAGTCAAAAAATGAAACCACGATTTTCAAATTCTGTGGAGTATGCGTAGACAGAGCTTGTAATATAGTGACCCAAAACAGTTTGTGCATAGACTTGCATTCATGTATCTATTTATGAATTGAGTAAAATCTGAAGCTGAATGGCCTTCTCCCATCATCAATAGTGCATCTGCATTGATAAATGATAATCCAATGGCAATATTCACTTTAAATAGACCCAGTCAGGGTAAAGGGACATTTTAAAGGCCAAATCTCTTCAAAAGGAATTATACTTAGCACTACAGTACATGTCTCTTAGCTTCCCCCTGTTCTAGTGCTGTCTTTATCAGATCTTTCAGCATTCAACACTTCCAGAAGTGCCTGTTTTCTCCACTAAGGTTTGTTGACTGTGGCAAAACATAATTACGCAGACTTGCATCCCTCCAGACTATACACAGTACTACTACTACACCCCCTTTACCCCCCTTTTAATACCCAACTAATGACTTTAACACCTAACCCCCCAAATAAAGACCAGACCATATGTTGGATAAAGCATACCTAAACTCAGAAATTTCACTTTACATAAAAGGGTAGACAACCCTTTTGTGTAAAGTAAAAATTCAGTTTTTTTTTTAAAGTGCAACACTTTTTTTTTTTTTAAAAAGGGTGCAGCACTGCCCCCTAATTTAATGAATGGGAGTGCAGAGCCTCCCGGGATACCTATGTCACGCATCCCTGGAGCCTCTTGGCTGCTCCAGCGCACGCCTAAGCAGCTCTGGCATGCGAAGAAGGAGCCATTTTTTTTCTAAAGGAAAAATTTGATGATCTCACGCATGCCCAATGAGATTTGCAAGTTTTTTTCCCAGCTACTTCACCCGATCTCTCGCCTGGGTCGAGTGACGTAGGAACAAGAACCCGGAAAAACAGGAGAAGATGGCGCCGCCCGGAGTGCCAGCCCTAAGATGGATGCTGGGATGAGGCCGGATCTAAAGGAGGAGACCCCTGGATGGGTCGGACTGCCCTGCAAGATTGAAGGTAAGTGTATTTTTGTTTATATGGTGGACTTTTGAGTTTAGTTCCTCTTTAAATGGCCCGCAAGCCTTTTATTATAACAAAATAAAAACTAATAACTTTATTATCATAAATAACAATACAGGTAACAATATATCAATATAAATAACACATATAAATAACCAATATAAACAATAAAATAAATACAATCAAATATCAACAAATAGTATACACATTATAACTATAAAACTAAATACCAATCAAACAATAACAAAACAATACCAATACTCATTCCCCAATTTTAGCTTACTGGTTGCTGGTCCTGGAAGGTCACCACATTATACCTTTTTAGGGTCTGCACTTTAAACCACAATTGCTTCCAGCCGCCCATTCTCACATCTTGGGAACAAATAGTTACTTATATTTCTTGTGCAGACCCCCCAAACAATTTCCACCAAATTATTAACCAAAAACCAGGGACTCCATACCATAGATGGGTTCCTAATACCATGATTTTTAACCTCCTGGGTGGTTCATTTCTGTCTGGATTTATATGTCTAAAAGCTGTATATTGTTTTGAAAATCATGAAAATGTATTTTACAGTATAATATAATAGTATGAGTATAATAAAGTTTGAAATACAAAATCATGTCAAAATAATAAATTAAATAATTTAAAAAAATGTAATAATACATTTATTAATAGACTTTGACATGATTTTGTGTTTCAAACTTTATTATACTCTTACTATTATTTTATACTGTAAAATACATTTTCATGAAAAACAATGTACTGCTTTTAGACATGTAAATCCAGTGTAATGCATTCATTACAGTTATTTTGTATTGAATTCAATACAAAATATTTTGAAATTCCCACTGCGCCCCTAGTGACAGCTGTACGCACCGGGAACTCCAATGACAGATCCATGAAGAAGACGCGGCCGGAGAATGGCAGGACACTGGAGGACGCTGGAGGACGCTGCTAGGACCAGGTAACCTGGGACCAGGTTAAACAACCAGCACACTCCCCTTGAGGACCTCAACTGCCCACCCTATGACCAACCAAAAACCCCCACACTGACTCCTACTAACCCTACTAACCAAAACAAATGGGTGGGTGGGAAAATCTTTCCCTGCACGCTGTCTCTCTCAGAAAAGAACCCCACTTCCTCTTCTTGACCTTTAAACTTCTTCTACCCCTCCTATTCCCCCCCTTCTTAACTCCCCCCCTCCCCCATACCTCTCTTCCAACCAAAATATAACCCTATGCTGTCTACTCCCTGTCTGCTCAGTCACGTCGGCCTTTCCCTATGCTCCTTTCCTCGCACGTTACAGGCCTAACTTTATGTAGCCAATGTATTACTGCTATATTCTGTAGTGACATAGAAGAAGGACCACAGCATGCATCAGGGACTCAACTATACAACACTCGATGTGTAGAAGTAATGTTTTTTTGTTGCCGAACACCCGATTTGGATTGTTTGGTATATTTTTTCCCTGATAGGATGACTTAAAGAATGCTGATTAATTTAAAGATAGATGCAGAAAAGAAGATACATGGAGATTTTCATTCTTTTTGTCAGATAAAAGATACTAATTCATCCTAATGTTATAAACATTTTTCATACACAGTAAGTATATATTAATTGAAAACATGATCATAAATCACACTGTGTTATGCCTTCAGTTAATTATATTGCATGCTTTCAAGTCATTACTTTGCATGCTGGAGCTGCTAAATGCTTTAATGTGCATGGAAACAAATTAGTGCAAACATGACATTTCAGACATTTGACAACTTGTCAACAGACATCTACCATTAATAATAACAGCTTTCAGTGAATGACAGCAAATCCCAAAATGCGTTTCCTTGTTTAATTTTCCTATAAGATCTACAGTTCATAATATTTTAATGGAACACTAGATAACAGTGCAGTTTCTAAAGAACATTAGGGCTAGCTATGGCATTTAAAATAGATGATGTAGCACTTAGCCCTGTAGGAGTAGTTGGTGTGGGTTCCATCCAATGGTGGGAAAGACAACTTATTTTAAAGGCTCACTGTCACACTAGTTCTCTCTCATTGGGTGAAAGAGCGTGCAGCTGTACTTCCTAGTCTCCCAGTCATGCACATGTCAATACTAGAAAGGCAACTCGAGATTCTCCATCCATTGTACCAATTTGCCAAGCCCCATATTAAGCAATTTACACAATCCTTTTTTATTTTAAGTAATTCTACCCTGTATACTTTTTAAGTTTACATTTCAATAATTTTTTCTTCTTATTAAATCTATAGTTATACATTTCCGAGATAACCTTATATATTCAAAGTATTATTCAAATCGAAAAATTAATGAAATGTAAACTGAAAAACCCTCCCTCAAAACAGTAAATAAAGAGGGGCATATTGCTAAAAACTTTAAAGAGGAATTAAACTAAAAACTGCCAAAAAAACACTTTCTTTCAATCCCGCAGGGCAGTCTGATCCATCCGGGGGTGTCCTGCTTCTAGTCCTGTGTCGTCCTAGGCGCTTCGGACACCGCCATCTTTGTCTCTTCTTCCGGGTTCTTCATCCTACATCACCTGATCCAGGCGCAAGATTGTGTGATGTAGGATTAAAAAAAAAAATTGGCGAAAACCTTCTGCGCATGCCCGAAATGCTTGGGCAAGTGCAGGCTGAGCACCCAAGAGCCTCTCGGGATGCCTGAAGTAGGAATACCAGGAGGCTTTGCGTTCCCATTCATTCTCGATCACCTAGGCGATTGAGAATTAGGGGGTGGTGCTGCACCCTTTTTTAAAAAAACAAAAAACAGAATTTTTACCTTACATAAAGGTGAACAAAAAAATTAATAAGTACTTCCATGGAAATTCTGCATTAGCATACTTTCCCTTATGGAAATATATCAGTGGAGTGTGCCATTTATTCCCTAGTTATATGTGATAGTAGAAAAGCTTGACTGTGTGCAGTAAGATCAGAGATGTCTATTTCAGTACAGATGAGAAGCCTGAAGTTCATTATATAACAATTATTTTATTATACTATGTAGCTGTGAAGATCTGTTTCATAATACATTTGCTACATGAGAAATAAACTGACCGTATAGCAGCTACAGATGTAGTGATATTCACCATGTAATGCTAATTGCAAAAAACATTAGGGAGGTTAAAAAATCAGAGCTTAAACAAAATTTAAGTCATGATCATTTTTTCAGTAAAGTCACCCTTTATATAAAAGCCACTGGATTCACTCCAAGATTCATGTTCTTGAAAATTTCCCACTTTAAGCCAAATTCATGGCCTGTCCACTAATTAAGAATTATGAATCTGATCATAGTGCAGAAAGTCTCCAGCAGTTATGACTCTGCGTGCCTTTGACAGAGCAAGCCGTATATTTAATCATTAACAACTTATGCTAGTAAGTAATGTAGAACAAGACAATGAAAAGGTATCTTTTTATTCTCAAAGCTAAATTCACTGAATGAATAATAACCTAATTTGAAGAAACTCATTAAGAAAAGGCTCCATCTACCCATGGTAATTTATAGACCTTTTCGAAATACCAGTATGCAAATTAATCACAGAAATAAAATGTACATAATATTTATAGATTTAAAGGGGCATTATATGCTACTTGCATGCTTGTATTTTATAACCGGTATTATATAATATGGTCATTACTATAGAAGATATGCATGATGAAGGTGGTGTAGAGACACATATAGACAGGCATCTAGCAGTATTTTGTACAGATTTCCTAAAAGGCTAAAGGATGCAGTAACTTGCTTGACTTTTACTGGGAAAGTCAACATTTGCATATGAATTCAACTATGTATATCTCTAAACTACTGATCATCTTTACTTGTGATTGTCACGAAATGTTGACCATAAACATATATATTTTTTATCATGTGATCAACTTTCTTAACTTTGGGAAATGATTACTATAAATTCACAATCACAGCATCAGTTGTGTCCAATGATTTGCTACTGACAGTACTGAGAGTTTGAAGTAAACCTGGCACTGTTCCAGGCTACTGTACTTTGAACAATGTTACTTTGTTTTGCATTGTCTCATTTATTAGGCTGCATGATTTTCAGTTAGGTGACTCATCTCAATTCATGTGATCTTCCTCTTTATGGAATCACATCTTTATATTTTCAGTAAAAAGTCATATTACAAAATATGTGAACGTTCTTTTAGATAAAACAGGAATCCTTGCTTTTACTAATCATTGAAATACTGTATACTAATGATTGATTAAGACCAAGCATCACGTGTCCTGCTTGCATTGCCTGTGATTCAGAAACTTGCAGTCCTAGCACGTCCACTCCAATTGCCCTTTGCAGTCTGATTTCCTTTTATGTAGCTATTCCCCTCTCTGCTCGGAAGACATGCAGAACATGAAGTGTAATGCAATAGAATTTCACTGCTCTTTAGGATGTGCACTCGGTACATTTGAAATTCATTTGTTTCCATCTGTTGATCTTTGGGTCATTGGTTGAGGCTTTGCACCCTTTTGACCTGTATTGATCTGTAAAAGCTTAGGGGATGGCTACGTGTATATACCTGTTCATTGCTGATGATAAACATTCTCATAGATCTGCTTATTATTTATTATTTCCACAAAATATACCAGAACATTTTGGATATTTTACCTCCAACACTAGGAAAACCCAAAGAAAAAATAAGAAGTTTGCAAACTCATTTGCAATAGTCATTCCTTGTTGCATACTTTATGGGACAATAGGGCTACAGCGAGCATGCACAGAATGAAATAAAACTGGCCTGGGCAATTTCAGAAGATTGATCATTAGATCAGGGAAGATGGTAAACATAATTCAAAAATGATTTGCCCCAGGATCATTTTTAGGCTCACAGCAACTTAATTAAAGGTGATGTTGTCTTTTAAATCAGGGCAAGCCTTGGCAGCAATTTATTCCTGGTCTTTGGTTTAGGTGTTAGACTAATTTGAATATAAACAGCCCACTCTGGATTAGAAAATATTAGAAATTACTTAAATGAAGGTAAGATCTCACAAGCCATATGCTAAATGTGACCTTTTAAGCATCAATGTGATATGAGTTGCTTTATTCATTAATGAAAAGCTGTACAAATACCTAAACTTTTTAAAGCAACCGTGTCTCCAAAAATCACATACCTGTAAAGAACAGGTGACTTAGCTACACTCCAGCCACTTGTGCCACGAAACTTTTCTTTGATTCTGAGACATTTTCTACTAAAAATTTCTGAAGAAAGCAAAACTTCTAGGAGTGTCAACTTTCTGTCTCCCGTGTAGTGTTTACTGGTTATTCCTGCCAGCATCTGTGTCACTATTAATGATGGGTGACGTGCCGTGTTTGGATCCCTATGGGTTCCATAAGCATTCTTGGACTTTTGCCAACCTGTTCAAGTCAAAGTCACAAGGCTAAGTCTACATGTACTATTTCCCCAGTGTTTAAAGTGGAACTAAAGTTCTACTTTCAAAATTTGGGAACAGGCAAGGCTATATTGCAGAAAAGGACATCCTGGCTTCGCCTGTGGCTGCAGGGACTGAATGCTCCTGCACAGTAGTTGTCCAAGCCAATTAAGATGCCTGAAGAGTGAAAGCAGATAGAGAAGAAAGAAGATGGCGACACCTGTGACGAAACAGGGTCCGGTGAGTGCAATAAAAAAATTAGGTTAGTGCATTATTTTCATATAGGACATTGGGAACCGTTTTCCTTTTGAAATTAGTTTGGCAATGTTCCCATTAGCTGGTGGTTGTTAGGAGCAGTATGACTTCCAACATGCTAATGCTGACCACGATGTAAGTTAGGTAGCTCCCAGAAGCCTTCACATTGACTATGACCGTGAAAATGGCAAGGACAGGCCTGCAGAAGCATGTCTCAATGTGGCCCTGATGTTGCTCCTTTATTGTCCAATCACAGGCTGGGGGCAAGGAGCTGTTATAGCTGTATTGCTGTTCTGCATTACGGAAAAACCATATTGCTATCATGTCTTGCAAGCTGTTTATCTCATACTATAAAGCTAAAAATACAAATTGTTTGCCCATGTATTTACCCTTTTTCCTAGAGATCAGCTGTTCCGACATTTTCCTGCAGTAAAAATATTATGCATGAAAGTACAGAAAGACTTAATATGACACAGCATATCATTTTTTTCCCAAACCTACAACAGCGCTTTAAACTTATGCTTCAGGTGGCGAAGAGCAGATCCATCTTTTACAAAGAAAGCACTGATGTTTTAGTAGAGAGAAAGTTAGAATGTGTTTTCCATAATTGTTTTTGTTCAGATTTCTCAAGAAGTTCTACAGAGAAGCAATTTATCTGCTTAGCACTCCACTAGACAAGTTATTATCTGTTTGTGAACATCATATTACAAAGTGTTGCTTTCTTGACATTGCGATACATTTGTGAAATAACTCTTTTGTCCAGGTTATCGTCTGAATTCCAAACCTGCATTTCCTTTCTAAAATAAGATCTTAATTGTGTGGTGTCAGGAGAGAGAAACTTTTTTTTCTAGTATATGCTGCTTTCTATATTGAAGTTTCAAGACTGCTACAAACAAAGAATTATTTTCCTGCTCAGAAAAGAGTTTCATTAATTCTGAGATGTCCATTCAATTTTGCACTGTTACATAGCAGAATAAACTGCTTTTGGGGCTTCATACATCACAGGATGCAAAATAGAGATTTAAGAATTATTACTTGATTCTCGAATGATCATTACAAATAAGTTGGTATGTGATCAGTTACTATTTATGTACCTAATATTTTTTTTTCAAGAGACAAAAATAGGAATGCCAAAATTTTTCTTTTGTGGAAGACAGATATCTGTGTCTGATATACCCTAAAAAAATGTACATGAAAAGAAAGGCTCAGAAAAGTTGCAATTCTTTCTGAAAGCAGCTAACGATTCTTTCATGTCATATGTGTTTTCAAACATAAACTAAAATATTTACCTTGCATAAAAGGATGAAGCCCCCCTCGCCTTCTGTCTTTATTTTCGCGGCTTCTCAGGAGGCTTCTGGTAGCTCCTTCTGCACCTACTCGGGATTTGGATCTCACGCATGCACAGTGAGATTGGCATTCTTATTTTCCACATCTAGCACAGGCTATATCACCCGATGCCCCACCTGCGCAATGTGAGATCGGGGGATGACAGCAGGTGGAAGAAAGAGAAAGAAGATGGCACCGGCTCTTTCTCTGCACTGGGTCGAAGAAAGATTCTAGGAAAATATGGGATCCGATCCAGGAAAACTTCAGAGGGGTTGATGAATTTTTGAAATTAAAGATGAGTTTTTTTTAGTTTACTTCCACTTTAAGCAGTGATTTAATATTTGGGAAAAATAATATTTTTTTCCACTTGTCACCTAGTTTCCACAGGGGTATTTTTTCTTTCACTTACCATCAAGAGGGGCACTTATTTTTTTACTTTCCACAAATTTAAGAAGATAAATTTAAGTTCCATAGACCATCTTTGTAGGAGGATATACAGTACTTTGTCTCACTCACCACCAATATTGGTGCCTACTTCTTGCTATTTAAGCATGATAGGAGTCAGCCAGTGACAGTAGAACTGAATGAACAAGTGCTAAAGTGGTAAAGACCATTTTTTGAAGTTTAGGTAAGTTGTCAGGCAGTTTTACTGTATATCAGTTTGCTGTTTTATCAGTTAGGTTGCTTCAATTCCATATGTTCCTGGCCAGAAAAGACATGAGATAAACAAATCAAAGCGATTTGATACCTCTAGAGTAGCTTCCATAAACGATTACACATTTCAGAGAGAAGATGCTCATGCAGCTGCAAATAACTAAATAGAATACCAAAGGAATCCAGCCACTAGGCAAAAACAGTTAATTCATGTTCTGATTTGTAGTGGAAGTTCTCTTTCAATTAAATGGCAAAATGTCTGCCAAGAAACAGGCATACTAGTTTACATAGCACAACAACTAATGTTCAGCAATAACTCATATAAAACAAAGGGTTTGGAAAATTGGGTTATAGGAGTGTGGTATGTACCATGGATTGTGAGCTCCTTTGGTGGTCAGGGACTTTTGTTCTTTGTACTCTTGTAAAATGCTGTGTCAAAAGTTAGCAGCATTGTATATAAACACAAGAAATAAAAAAAACTCCAGGCTTTTTGAAGATTAAAGGAAACATTTGCCCCTTATTTTATCAAGAACACACTGCTCTTTCATGTTGACAAATCCAAAATTACTTTAGTTAAGTGTTAAAGAGTAAAACATGAAAAAACATAAAATATCTAAAATTCCAAGACTTGCGTTATAATAAAATTTTAAGATCCTAAAAATAATGTTTTACTGTTCAGACAAAAACATGCAACTAATGTGAATAAATCTTGTATGTGTCTTTTTTTCATCTTGTTTGTGTGCTCCTCTACATCTACTTTTTTAGTTTATTACTATACTAACAATTTTGTGAACTTATAGTGTTGTTACCACAACTGATCCAAAGGAAAGGTTGAGGAGGTAAAGTTATAGTTTTTCTAAGCCGAGTGAAAACTTTTTAAGGAATGTTTCCAATTGAAAACCTAGTATTGATGGAGGAATTGCGATGCTAAATTGTAATGAAAACTTTTCCTCCTTTTGGGTGGTCCCTATGGCTCCTTCTGGCATCCCCAAACATTTAGGTGACAATACCATGTGTAGAGGCAAACAAATCAAATATTTGGCAGGTGGCTTTTCCCAACTTTACTTTTACTTTTTTGATTTACACAACAGGCTTTTTTAACCTAGAAAAAAATATTTTGAAGTCAAAATTGGCCTGGTTATATTGGTAGCACTCATCCCTAGACCTAGCATACTGTATGTCTACATACAAAGGATTGGGGTCATCATAATCCCCTGCCAATTCTAATGATGAATTTACACTGGCGGTGAAGTTGTAGTGCGTTTACTGGTTCCTCATGCCAGGAACTACTGCCTTTTGATGGGATGTTACATTTTTCGTCTTCCTCTGGCAGCCCCATAGGGAATGAATAGGGGCGGCAATGAGTGTTACTAATTCTGCTCACTGCTGCCAGCTGTCACATGTACAGGGCCACTCCAAGGGGCTGGCACAAGATACAGACTAAGGAAAGCAAAGAGGTCCTCCTTTTTTATTAATATGCATCTTTTTGAGTGCTCAAGATTCTGGCAAGGCAGCCAGCACAACTCAGCGGCACGTGTGGCACATGTATTGACACATTTTTCCCTGACCCTTTCTGCTTTAGGGATATGTCAGCTCAAAATAATGTTTAAAGTCTATAAGAAAAACTAGTTTTTAGTAACTTCAAAACAGCATTAGGAATACAAACTAAACTTTGGACAAGTTCAGACTAATTGAATTTTACCATGGCCTTTGCCACCATGGCGGCCTAATTTCTAATGCTAGTTGAATGAGAATGGTAGCAGGCTGTTACCTCTAGGCATTTGTAATTAGCGTAGTAATAAGCCTAGGTTCCAGAAACCAGGATAAGTATCCAATTTATGGTGGTATATATCCCTTATAAATATATTTAAAGTTTGTGGCACCAAAAGTTAACGTTTTTCACTATATATTAATTTTACCACCATTACAATCAGTCGTTATATTTTAACATATAAAACATGTTAAAAACATAGCATGATCAAGGCAAGTGAGTATGTAACATTGTATTAAATAAATGTTTTAGATAATACACTTTCATTTGGTCATCTCTTATATTTTGGCAGTCTTCTCTTTACATTTCTACATTTGTAGCTTTAAAAGCCTGTGCAGCTGCAAATGTTAAGCAGACCAGATCATTGTAAGGTTTAGAAGGAAAACTTATTTGGTGAGCAAAACATACATTGGTACTTCTCCATGATTCCCTCTGTTTGGTAAATTTCTGGTTATTTGCAAACTCATGATGCCATGCAACCATTGCTGGAGTACATGCATGTATAAAGGTAATAATAGTAAAAAGTATGCAAAAGATGGTCATCACTGGGACAAAAGAAAAGATAAAAAAATGTAAAAACGTTATTTAGTTAAAAAATAGCAAATAAATATGATACACAGTGCTTTAGAAAAATATCATTCAGTTAGGGTTCACATCTACTTTTATTTATTTACGTATGTGAAGTTTGTGGTGAGCTTTTCAACATAATGAACAATCTCAGCCGTTTTACATAAAACATGGCAGTTCTTCTTTTCTCCCTGTAATGAAAGCACATTGCCACAATGCAATGTATATTTTATTATGTAGTGAAAAAAAATATAATTACATAACTTTTCAACAGTAATTTCCTACCTTTGATATTTCATACACTATTAAACTGTTTTCCGCCTGAAAACCTGCAGCCATCCATCCAGACTGAACTAGTAACACTTTCATTTATCTGCAGAAACCGGTGAAGTCACTCTGAAAGACATCTGTCTCCTACATTACTGTTTCTTTTCTACTTATTTAGCATTGTGAAATATTAGCCTGTAAATGTGAAATAAAAAGATGCCAGCTCCAGAACTCTTCTGTATATTGTTTATAAACATTATATAATATTTGAATATATTGTTATGAGGCATCATTGAAATCATTCCAAAATAATGAAGTCAACACTAATTAAAGATCAGTTAAAGAAAATGAGTAAATAATTACAAATCTGTTCCACCAACTGTCTGGCCGATGTATCTCAGGATTAGGACCACTGTCTTTACATCTGCACAGACAGAAGATATAGGAGGTGTTTTCATCATTTCTAAAAATGAAAAACAAAACTGTCCATTCTTACCCCACCCAAAAAAATCCAACACTTTAGTTATAGAATCTATACAGTTGGGTGGTTGTGAGCATTAAGTGTATATTTAAAAAAATATGGTGGCCTCTCAAAACCTATAACAATATTGGCAATATATTTACAAAGGTTCCCACTACTGTGCTTCCATTACTAAACAGATCTAATTGGAATCAGTCATCCACAGAATCTAAATGTGGTTATTGCCCTAGATTTAGGTCTAGATGGGAAGACTACTGTACTGTATCACCCAAATTTTTACTTTATATAAAATGGATAAAATGGTAGATAACTAAATGATCTTGTTTTTTTCACCTAAATGTTTTTTTTTTTTTTTTAAGAAAAAGGCCCTAAACTTCTGTCTTTATCCCTGTGGCATTAAAGACTAAATGGGACAGCAGAGCCTCCTGGGATACAAACAACAGATTTTAGGCTACTCGGTTTGCGCATGCCCAAAATCGAAAGTTTTCCAGGCATTGAAAAAAAAAAGTGCTGATTTCATGCATGCACCATGGGATCAGCACTCTTTTTTTAAAAAAATGGGATACATCATCCCATATTGCATCAGCACAGTGCAAGATCGGGGGATGTAAGCAAGAGGAGGAAGAAGACTGATGAAGATGGCGGAGCCCAAACTTCCTCCCTGGACAGCACAGGTCTGAATCAAAGCCAGCTGTAAATACCCATTGGGCAGCAAATCAAATGCCTTGTTGATCCCAGAAGTTAGAGAATGGGCAGACTGACTCCGAAGGCTGATTGACTGGATAAAAGGAAGCCTACATAAATCTAAATAAGCATGTGTTACAACCAAAAAATTCAGAAGTTCACATCTGAATGTACATGTCGAACCTTGAAGTTGATTGACTACAGCAGGAGGCCTAACCAGGTGCATTACTGTCAGCTAAGAACAGGGACATACAGATAAAGTTATTATGGACCAACCAACATTGGACAAGATTGGAATGGTCTGATGAGTCTGGATTTCTGCTGTGACATACAGATGATAGAGTCAGAATTTGAAGTCAACAACACGAAAGCATGAATCCATCCTACCTTTTAATAATATTTCAAGCAGGTATTGGTAGTATAAGGGTGTGGGGGATATTTCCTTGGCACACTTCGGGTCCCTTAGTGCCAGCTGACCATCTTTTAAATTCCATAACCTTCCTTATTTTTGTTGCAGACCATGTCTATCCCTTTAAGACTGCAGTGTATCCAACACCATGTCACCAAACCTCAATCCTCCTAAACTGGTTTCTTGAACAAGACAATGGGCCTGTCTTTTTAAAGCTCTCCAAGACTGAAGAAGATAGACTATCATGGGTGGTTGATCCAGCAAACCTAGAATAGATCTGATTCAGGATTGAAAACATTTGCCAAATAATAGCAAGCTCTTTTATGAAATCTATTCTTTAGGTTTAGTGGAACACCTAGGTTCACTCATAACAGTCTATTTAGTTGTGGAGAGCTTTAATAAATCATGCTGAAATAATTTACTATACACCTTTGGGGTGTGGTGGACCAAGAGATATACATTGTGAATGTGCAGCTGACAAAGCTGAAGCAACTGCGTGATGCTATCTTGTCAATATGTACAGAGTTCTCCGAGGATCATTTCCAGCACCTCATGGAACATATATCTAAGAGTTGTGGCTGTTCTACAGGATAAAGGGGAGTTCAACATGTTTCTAGAAAGGTGTACCCAATAAAATAGCTGGTGACTGTATACCTTGCACTTCATTTTAAACCCTTGCCATGCAATAATTGCACATTTATCACAGTAGATAGAAAAGAGGTTGGTGTAAGAGTAAAACACACAGCTATTAAATGTTCCATAACAGTCTCATTGTATTTTCATTTTTGAACAGAATAATACTGCTCACTATTTAATTGACAATTCCATATCCAGTGGCAGATGTATAGTAACTGAAAAATAAGCCCTTCTTTTGACAACAACACAGCTTTTCATTTCCATTTTATTTTATGTAGTTAAACATTTTCTTAGTGACTTGAATGGGTTATTTAAATTCAAATCCATTCTCTGCTGGTTTAACCAATTTAACGTAATTGAGGTCATGAAGTTTGTTTATCTTTGAAGAGAGTCTACTGACTACATCTGTGAAACATATAAAATAAATTGGTCTGCACTGTACTAAAGTGGAATTTCAATCTTGCTGTCTAGTCTGAGAGCTGATATTGTGTTTCATTGATGCTGAATATATCCTTAGGTTTAAATCGTAGTGAAGTAAGATGCTTTGATGGAATCACCAAAGTGATACCAAAGACCTGTACAGGAGCAATCTAAAGTCACACAATCTTTGTTATTTTAAGAGATAAGTTCAATTTTAGGCCACTTATCTTTAATGCTGTATTTTCTTCTATTTTGTACTGCAGCCCCAAGATTTATGTGACATTAGGAAAATACTGATCATTAAGAGGTAAAGTGGAAGTAGGGCTGACATAGAAATGCACTATATATGCATTAAAAATGTCCCTCTCGAGTAAGCCTCACCTCACAATAAATTTCTATATCATTCATTCCTATAGCAAAATAGTAACCCAAACTTTCCCCCATTTTTAGTGGTTAAATACTTTGCTTTCATTTGCTTTTAAATGATCTTTTATGCATTACCGTTGGCCACAAGTAGAATGCTATGTGTCCTTGGCCCTGATTTGTTAAAGCTCTCCAAGGCTGGAGAGGATACACTTTCATCAGTGAAGCTGGGTGATCCAGAAAACACGTAATAGATCTGGTCCACGATTCAAAACATTTGCTAACAAAAAGAAAAAGATTTTTAAGAAATCAATTCAAAGTTTGCTGGATCACCCAGCTTCACTGATGAAAGTGTATCCTCTCCAGCCTTGGAGAGCTTTAAATAAAAATGAACTAATTTAATTTTGTAACAAACTCTAATATTGTGTCAGATGGCAAGAGTTTGTTACACTCTTTACATGAGGATCAAATGCCATCTAGTGGTGTGACCTACGGATAAAACATAATTATTATTCAAATGACATTTTCTGATTAAAAAAAATAAAGCAGGTTTTATTTTGAGGATATTTATTAATATTATTAGGTGCATTAGCTAACCAAAAGGAAATATTAAGAATATATGTAAAGCTGAACTAAATAAAAAACAGAAAAAAAAGCATTTTTAACTATTAATGCTTCCTTTACTTTTTTTTTTAAATCAAGCCGTATAATTACCTAAAGTAAAACAGCAACCGTCTCCTGATGTGCCTGTTTTGAAGATCCCAGAAAGCAGAAGAGAAAAACAGAGATACATTTGGATGTGTATCTAAGAGCCAGCTAATAGGAGGCAAGCAAAGGGGCAGTAGGATTATCGGCCTCCTGCTTCTCTTATTCCTAAATTACAGGATAAAGATCGGTAAATCGGCAGGTGATGATGTAACGCATGCTTAGGGTTTCATTTGGCATTTAACATATAGAAAACTTCTTTTTAAAGTATTTTCTTATTTTTTTACAGTTATTAATTATAAGATCCAAAGTGGCCATGGAAGATTGATTATGATTGGTAATGCAAGATGCAGAGAAAGTTGCAGATACTTTAGGAAGTACATTTCTAGTTTCTACATTTCAAAACTGTAAAGCCATACATGTCTGCTCACATCCTAAAAAACCTGCTCAGGCATTAAAATAGCAGCACATAAATAAAAAAGTAAAAGGATTAGGATGTCTTCAAATTTAAATTATGTTTTATTGAATTATATTTTAGTTCAGCTTGCATTAGGTGTTCCTTTATTGTAACTTTGTCTTGCTAAATTTTTCTCCCAACTCATAAGACACAGTTATTTATTTTTATGTGCAGGCTTAATATTGATTATATTGTAAGTCTTATAAGTCTTATGAAAGTCACAGCCTAATCACTAGTGGGTATATTTATGCACAGGGCTGTCTCATTTAAATAAATGATCAGATTACTTTTTGAACAAGCTGTGGTCTTTACAGAGGTTAGCTAAGGCAGCCATTTATGCAGATACATGCAAAGAACTAATAAAAAGACATCATACTGGATAGTGATTTAATAAGGGCTAGATCTCAGTTATTTACATTTAGGTCCAACAGGACATTACTCTTACCCCATGACCATTCCACTATGTAAATCCCAACACCACTGGATCTAATAAAACAGCTTTAATTCAATATTATTAAGAAATCCTTCCAATCAACGTTTTTGTTTAGTTGTATTGTGTTTATGTATATTTCTTTACTAAAAAAAAAACCCTTACATTAAAAAAAAATCAAAAGCAAAGCTAGGGTCACCCTTGAAGGACTTCAGTGGCCACATAAAAAAACAAAAAGAGAATGTTTATGGCAGACGGGACATGGTATGTCTTCTCTGCAATTAAAAAAAAAACAAAACATATCTGCCTGTTAATAATCTTATTTTGAATGTACACTGAGCTTCACATGCACAGATAAGTGTACAATCCTTACATACCTGGAAGGCAGGATTGATTGGTATGTTATTCTGGCCTGGCCAATCAAAGTGGATGGGAAGTAGAACAGGTGAAGATGATGGTGCTGGCAATGAAGAAAGATGAGTTGAAAGTATTTTACCGGAATTTATATTTACATTGAGTTGTATGATATAGGAAAGTAATCTATATTAACACAAATTCCCACAATCTCTTATATTTAAGAACTCAAGTCGTCTCATTTTATAACTTTCCTATTTTTTGAAATAGGAAAAAAACACATTTTTTATGTTCATACAAAGCCAAACACAATTTTTCTGATATCCAATATTAGTTTCTACTTCGCTTGCTTCCTAATTCAGTAAATGTAATATTTCAAAGTGCATGCAACATTTCACGGTGCACAAGTTAAATCACTGCTACCTTGATTTCAACCTATAATTAGCAGGTATGCACTGTAAGGAATTAATGGAAATGTTCCTATATTTTTTCTCATCAAGACCAACTGACCAAGTGTACCATAAAACAAATGTTAAATGAACTTCCCGTTGCTGATCTGCTGGAATTGACATCTAAACACTTTCAGGCTAATCTGCAGCTTTTAATTTACTGGTTTTTATATCTGAACTTAGGACAAATACAACAAGCATACAAAAATACAATTCTGCTGCATGTGTAACTGAATATTACTGATATAAGCTTCTTGTAGCCCCTTCTACAGCACAGCTCATATTGGAGGAATAGGAAACAGAACAATAAGTCAGTCAGTTGTGTTAAATGCTCTATGGCTAACAAGGAAGATATATATAAAAAGCAAAAGCAGAGTAACAAAGAGATGGGTTTATGGGTTATGTCCATTCACAGGTTGTGGGAGACACAAAATGATAAAGAAAAGATGAAGAAAGGTAAAAGCTATAAAGAAAGTGCATTGGCATTTTAATGGATGGTTGACAATATTTACCTCAAATTGCCATTAGAAAGGAATCTCAATTTATACTTAAGTCACAGCAGTAGATGGCACTGTGTTCTCAAGTATATTGTGTAACAAACTCTGTTGGAAACAAGAGACATGAGTTTGTTACATACTTTACATAAGAACACAGTGCCATCTACTGGTGGCCAACTAAAATTCATATTATCTTTTAAGAGCAAGTAACTCATCAAAACCAAATTAAAAGTACAAAACTATGCACATTTTAAAGTTGTGTTTAACAATATGTTATTTCTGGAGATGGCTTAAAACCCATTTAAAGAAGGTGATATTTATATATCTACCTTTTTCACTTTTGTCTAAAGCTTATTGAGGATTGCCATCCTTTTGTTTTTGTTTAGCAACCTTATTTATATGATAAAAAAGTACAAAATAGGTGTGGAAAAAAGATATACAGGTTGATTTTGTTTCTACTAAAAATGTTTTTTTTTTTTTTTTTAAATAACACACTATGTATATATTTTCATGTTGATTTTCACTGATATTAGCAATTTTGCTATACCTTCAAATGTTATCAGTGACACATTTTGTGTCCAAGGTTTATACTCAAGTCTAAGAATTTTCATTTTGTAATTGGTTTATATTATGGCATGTATAGTTTATTACTTTGTTTCTTAAACATTATAAATTAATTAGGATTACATGCATACCCTTTAAGGATGTAAACTAAACTAAACTAAAACTACTAGTTTTGTCAGCAGTTTTATTTAATAAACGTGCCAATCCTTAAGACATTAATGTCAATCCAAATATACCCTGTAGCGTATAAAGCTATAATAGTAAAACAGGTATGTTTTGTTATCAGCCAGGACACTTCTCATTAAAATGGTAAATTATAATAAAAACTACATGAATAAAAATAGGTCAGTAATTTGGGGTTAATACCTGGTTATTTTAATTAACATAAAATAAGTACAAAGTCTGATGTTACTTTAATTGCAAAACATTGTATTTTAAAAATTTTGGTGCTACACCTTTTCCTCTACTTTACTTTTCTTGAAGGGTAGTTAAGTAAAAAATTAGAAAGCATTTTATCTCTAATTAGTAAAGCACCTTCGACTTTCTCTTGTTCTATGAGGTTGATTAACTAAAGGAGATTTGGCTGTGTACTTATCAAAGTGAATAATCTTTCTAAAAGGGATAATTCACTTAGCTCAGTGAATGAGGTGATGTTTTGCTAATGGAATGTCTGAAAGCTCTGTTTCCTTTCTTTTTTTTTTCTTTGCATGTTATTACCTTCATGGAAAAAAAAGGAAAATATCTTATTTTATAACTAATTTTGATAAGCTTTGTATACAGGTAGTCCTCTGGTTAAAGACATCCGACATACGGATGACTCCTAGATACAAATTGGGCTTCCCTGCTCGCTTGTATGCAGGACAGAGGCTTGATCAGGGGGAGGGGGCAGTTCGCATTAAATCTTTTACTAAACACAGCTGAGGTTGTGGGTGATCTTAAGAGCTGAGCTCATCTGTAACATCTTGTAACACTTTGATGACCAAGACAAACTCTACAGTTGTTTTTTTTGCAAATCAAAGTAAAGCTTGCTCAAGAAGTTAAAAAATGTCTAGGTTCCATAAAGATTTTTTTTTTTGCTTTGTTTGTGATTAGCTCACAGTGAGGATTTTATACAATAACTGACACTATGCTGCCTAATATTACGTTGAGACAAACATATGTTCTTATTGTTTTTATTAAAATAATGTACCTGTTCTGACCTACATACTAATTCAACATAAGAACAAACCTATATTGTATTATTTTTTAAAGAAACTTTTGTATGACCAATCAAAGTTTCCCTATTGCATGACTGTAAAAACTGCAATAAATAAGAATACATATGGTTTATTACCCCGGGAACCTCAACTCACCTCTGGAGTACAATAAAAAGCTAAGTAAATAACTTCCTTTACCTCTCTGAATTCAAAATCTCAAGAAACTAAATATAAATTTTTAAACAGAACAAGTTTGACAGTTTCTTTACCATTCAGCTGTTTGATCAGCAAAGGTTTCCAAAGATTCAGTTTCTTTGTAAGTGGATGTCAATTGCAATGTACTGTAAGTTCAACTGAAAAACAAAAACAGTTAAAACAAAATTGTGGGAATTATTATGTAGTATGTTCGATCAGGCTTATTCAAGATAGAACCATAAGCAACACCAAGAAAGCATAAAGATGTGCAATAATTGAGAGAGTCTTGTGTCGATGAAGATTTATCTTTGTGTTAGGGTTCATACTTTTCAAGCTTAGGAAGGGATTTTAGGTTCCTCTATTTCTTGTTAAAATGATTGTTGATGGAGTGACATTTATTAGATTTGATAATAAAATACAATTGAGCTGTGGGAAAAGTGTGTGTTATACAGGGGGGTCCCCATTGCATTTGATGTGTTAAATGTAAGAGGGGGGAGTTTACGAATCGGGCGAAGTACTTACCATATTATACTTACCTAATCTCACTGTGAAACTTAACTTACTGCCCAGCCAGTCTAAGCTCTTTGATGTGATCATGTGTAATGCCGGACCATAGGTGTATGTCAATCATACTTTGCTATGAGTGTCACATATGTTTTTGCTGTGTACTGTGACGGTTGTATATTGAAGATTATGGGCAGTTTTTGTCCGGATAAGATTTTGTGAATGCAAGTAAAATACAACTTGCTTTCTAATTAACTGTAGTCATGTTCAATTACATGTTTGGTAATCTAATGTATAATGGGAGTATTTCCTTTCAGTTTTCTTGCTATTCATTACATTCTATTATATATTACATTCTTGTCTCTGTGCTCTTAGCATACTTTACTCTCATTTGCATTTCTGTCTTTTAGTATTCTCAATAGACCACACTGACTAAAGCACAATCTGGCTTGGATGTAAAAATCAGACTTTTAAATGCATCAAAGTCACAGAAGCCTCGCCATGACTGCATTGAGAATATTGATACCAAATCAGGCTGTATTACATTTTTCTTTTAAAATAATATGCATGTTTAAAAATGCCCACTGTTCTGAGTTTGTGTGAGCTATACTAATATAGCAGGAGTAATGTCTGGAGATTTGATACTTATTTCAATGGAAATGTATCATGTAATTGGGAGTGAAGGATCTACCATGGAAAAGCATGTCCAGTAGTTCCCTATTCCTCAAGAAGAAGAAAGGAAAGGAGAGTTAAGTAAAGAGGAAGGTAAATGAAATAGCAAAGGAAAAGAAGAGGAAAAGACAAAAATGAATGATAAAAGAAAAATAAAGAGGAAAGAAGAGGAAAGGAAACTAAAAAGAGGAGGAAAGGAAAGGAAAAGGGGAAAGACAGGACAAGGAAAAGTGAGAAATGGCGTAAAAAAAAAAGGTAATGAGAGGGGATAAAGCAATGTAACTTTGTTGCAATAGTCATAGGTAAGTAAATAGCAGGACTGAAGCACCTACCTCCAGGAAATGTCTTGACAAATAAAGACCAATATATTTAAAACTGAATCATGTTTTTCTTACTATACTTTGTACCATTTATACAGCATTCACCCAACAAAATTCAAGCAGAGCACAAGTTTTTTTGTATTTGTAATTGAGCTGAACATAATTTGAACAATAATTAGCTGTAAAATTACCTTACTGTGTCTAATAATAGACAATAAAATTACATTTCAATTGGATTGCACATTATATCTTTGGCCCCACACTTACGTAATAAAGCAATTAATTAAACAAAACAGAATTATGAAATGAAGTTGCTTCAAAAGATTAAAAAATAAATAAAAAAAAGATCAAAAAGAAAAACAATATTCCAGCCTGGACAGTTAAAGTGTAACAACGGTACAATAATGCTGATATTGGAGCTTCTATGTACTCTCCATGCACTTCTCTTAAAAACTATTTGCATTTTGTGTTTTGTAGTAGTATAAACTCTCCATAGGACTGAATATAGATTGCACAGAGCATGCCGGTCAGTTTGGTCTTTTTCATTAGCAGTGTTGACTATATCATTCTAGATTGGGACATAATTGGTGGAGGGGTGAGGGCAGGGGGATTTCAGTATAAGTGTTGAAATGTAATATAACAGGCTGCTTTAGGCTCTAACCCATCAATAGAATGTTTTCATGCTTTATTCATATCAGAAACACTTTATAATGGCTTTGACTGGCTGGGTAGCACACCTTGGTCGCCAAACATAAATAAAATGCTGTGTGATATGTCATGGATGCGCTGGAACCTTGACACTAAACTAAGCTTCCGCTGATACAGAAAGTTATCTTCACATCAAACAGCTGTAGAAAGTGGATGAACTATTGCTCCTCTCCAAAATAACAATGGCCCTGATTTATTAAAGTTCTCCAAGGCTGGAGAGAATACACTTTCATCAGTGAAGCTGGGTGATCCAGCAAACTTGTAATGGATCTGGTCCAGGATTGAAAACATTTGCTGACAAATAGCTAACAACTTTTAGGAAATCTTTTCCAGGTTTGCTGTATTACCCAGTTTAACTGATGAAAGTGTAATCTTTTCGGCCTTAGAGAACATTATTAAATCAGGGCCAATGGATTAGCTATGCACCAGACTGCAACCTAACAATAACTTTGTAAACCAAATTCATTAATTTAGAGAAGAAGGTATGTTCAGAAATCATAATGTACACAGAGCCAGTGATTGTAAATGATAACATGCACTTGCATTTCATATGACTGAGTTTTCCAAGTTTGAACTTAAGGCTTTATATGGAAAACAGCAGTATGGGGTTACTTCGACCATATCCCAGATCTCCCCTTGTTTCAAGACGCTGAAACAAACTGAGCACCATTCAAATAGAGTTTCTCTGATGCATTAAGCAAAGAAAAAACCCAGTGGGACCTCTGTAGGCTCCACACTGTGGTCTGAATGAGACGTAAAAAACAGTGTGGAGTAATACTGCAATGTCCAGCAGAGAGAAGATAGCTGTAATGGCTCTCTGGTATAAATGCAAAACATAAAACCTTATGATTCATGGTGACAAACCAGAAATCTGTTCTTAGATGATTTTAATGGACACTAATTGAAAGCTTTTGTTCTTTGAACTTTTTTCTCTTAATAGTAATACAGAAGAATGATATATCTTGGCCTCACAAACACTAATATTAAGGCAAATCAAGCTTTTTATATCACACGCTAATTATAACAAAAAAATAAACTATTACAGAGATCATTGTTTTAACTGCTGATAGGTTGAAAATCTGCTTTATAGTTTAGTCAGCCTTCAGCAAACAAACAAAAAGAGATTTTGGACATCTATATGCACTACAGAGCTCAATGAGCTCTAAATAAGTTGAATGGATCATACCATAGTCCATTGATTTGAATATACACTTATTTAATTATCTGACCATTTGTACAAGCTAATCAAATGTAGAAATTTTCAATTCATTAAATGTATAAGCTTAAGTCTAAACTGATGCCATTAGAAAAAGATTCTAGGTTCACATTCAAATGACACCCAATGGCTTGTCCTAGATTGTATATGTCTCTGGTTTGATAGATCATATCTGTCCAGGCAAATCTGTTTATATCAAACTTTACACAGCTTCATCTACGTATGTAAATTGCAAAACTCTTGCTGAGACAAAAGACATGTTTGTTACACACTTTGCATGGGGACACAGCACCATCTACTGATTGCCAACAATAATGCACACTATCATTTAAGACCAAATGACTCATCATAATCAAATACAACCTGTAAAAAGTGTGAAGAAGAGATATACACACTGAGGCAATGTGGTTTATTTTTTTTCCCCCTTTAAGTTAATGTTTTAATTACCACACAATGGCTTTTTTTATTCCCATTTATTTTATTGGCATCTCATATGGATCACTGTTTTGAACGTTAGCAGTGACAACCTCATTTTAGACCCTGGGTTTCTGCTTGAGTCAGTAGATTTCCTGTTTTATTCAAGTGAAAGTGGTTACCCCACTATATTTCTGGATCAGATTATATTCAAGTGTCAATGGTACTTGTGCCAAAATATACAATGTAATGTTACAGTGAAATAACTGTTTGATAGGTTTACAAAAAAGGTTATATTTGTAATAAAAAAAACAATCCTAATTGTGAATAAATAAACCAGTGCAAATTGCAATGTCTAAAAATGTTTTTTAGGTATAAACTAAAATGACTAATAAACAAATACAAAACTGGTGTGTGTTTATGAGACCAACATAGGCTGTTAATAAACACTAATAAAAGTAAACAAAATATATTTCCTACATAATAATGATTTATTTTGGATACTAGATTAGCTCTTATTTTTTGGGATGGTTAGTACATCTTTACACTTTCAAATCAGGTATTAAGAACAATCCAATAGTGAATTGCAGAAATGCCATTGTATAAACCTGCATTCCGTCTGGCACATAACCATGGTCTGAATTGTAGAGCTCAGCACCCATCTACACTACATTAGAAGTGATAATTAAAAAAGGAGTCAATACAGCTGTATATATATATATATATATTTTGGAGAACAGCAGAAGAAGTCTTGTTGGGTAAGCAGATAGTATAACATACACATATACAAGATCACAGAAGTGCTTTGCCAATGGAGAGCAATTTTACTTTGACAGCAGATCAATAAACTTCAATTCTACTTGAAATATTTAATGGTGACTCATGAGATTTAAAAGAAAATAAGATTTTCTTTTGTTTTTGTAGTTATGATCTTGAGCAGTCAAAGCATATAAAAGAACACAGGACATTTTTTGGTTTGGAAAAATACAATGTTACACTTCAGTTGTTTACAAAGACCAAGAGATGAAATAAAAAATACCAAAACTGGCTTAAGAATGACTGATGTGTATAAGATTCAGCAAACTAAACATTGGAATCGAGATCAATCCTTAAAGTTAACTTCATCTTCATCTAAAAAAGAGTGTTAGACAAATGCAAAGCTGGCTTCCACAAGCTACTAGGAGGACTTGGAGTAGTTAGGACCAATTCTGTAATTGTTCTTGATGGAGGTGGCAGTAGCCTTCAAAGAAGTATCTTTCAAAGTCTATAAATTTACGGGAAACCAGATCAAGTGGCTCTGTACTTTGTGAGGAACAGGGAATATCCCTTTACTATAAAAGTTTTTTGCTGTAGTTATTTTTATAATATTTACCAGATATCCATGTGGCACTGTCACACACAGAGCCAAGATCTGACTTTTTGTACAAAAGAAGTATTGCATGTAACTTTTGTCAGTTGGCACTATCTCCTGGTGACTTTTTGTTTTTTGAGTTTAAGCCTGCTTTAGGTTTTCCTTTAATGGCAAGAGTAAAATAGGAAAGGAGAATATGTGAACTTTTAATAGCAGTTCTTTATATATAAGTTTGCCCAAACATGATTTACAGTGAATAAGGTCCACTGACCCTTAGAACCACTAAATGAGCCACCCCATAGCAGTAATGTGTCCTATTCACAGGGTGCCCATGCTCCACTCCACTTTTTATTAAGTTACAGATGGATTTTGGGCTGAAGGCATTCCCTGCCCATTGCTTCATACTAAAGCTTAAAAACTATGCTTCATTATTTAGGAAACAGATAAAGAATGATGTACAAAAGTTTATTTCTCTCCTATTTGTAATGCTTATGCTTTAATACATTTTTTTACATTTATACAATATGCACAGAGTTAAAATTTTGCTGTCCCTATCAGCACTGTCTATGATTTCCGAGTTCAAAGAGAAAAAATGGTGATAGATGCAGTAATACAAGATTAGCTCATTACAAAGCTACAAAGTCTAATGGTTTTCAAGTGTAGGATCATTGGCTTTACCACAGTGTGACATACCATTTTCCATGTGCTTTGATCTGCAATGTTCACATCCTCTGAAGATATTTGAGTCTCCAAAGGGTTTATTATGTTGGTCAATTAAAGATGTGATTTTTTATCATATGTACAGTGAAGACTATCCAGTTTTCTATACTTGCTTTATTTCTACCACAATTATAGTAGCTGTGCCGGCAGCCAATTTACAAGCTTGTATCCAGCTGCTCAGCAACAAAAATAAATAATATTGATTTCCTTGGTTGCATTGTGTTGTTGGAATTTAATTAGTCTGGGCATATGCAAGAACTGCTACAGTAGTACTACTTCATATTGTTTGTATTCTTATTAAAAGTTCAAGATAATATGAACTTTATATTTATCCCAGCTAAGTCTTAAGTGCACTTGGACTCTGGTTTACTTGTCATCTGCAGTAATTCCAGCACAAAAGTTTTTTATGTCTGTCTTCAGCGACTGTCAAGAATATTAGGCTGAAGTTTGCTGTTGACCGGTGAATAAAAAATGTAAATTATATAAAGATTTGATGAAGTCATTACTATAAATCTACAGCACACATAGGCCAATATAGACCACAAAATGAACAATATTGTCATATAAAACAATGCATTAAGAAACTGCATTAAGAGACAGAAGGAAGTTATTTTTCACCTGGAATAATTTTGCTGAATCTAGCATCTTGCCAGTAGTTATCTTTTCAGGTAAAAGTGATAGATTTTTTTGACATTTCCAAGAGTATATATAAAATATTTATGAAAATGGTCTAATTCCAGACAAAGGGAAAAATTCCAAAATGGGCCATATTTTTTTTCTTCATACTGTATTGCCTTTATCCCAAACTAGATACATCAGGCAAAATGACTGATATTACTATTACAAGAAGGTCTTAAATATTATGTTCACTGATGCCATATACCTATGCTCATACCAAATTTCAATGTTACCTGCAGAATGCACCAACCTGTTGCTGAGGGACACTGGTGTATTCTGCACCATTGAATACCTCTAAAATATGTGACCTGAGAATGTGAGGGCCATGTGCTTTCTTCCATTTAACTGGTAAAGGAGTTCTAAAAGACTCCAATCGTTTGACTTAGGGTCAGGGTCTGATTTTTTACTGCAACAGTTACTCTGCAAGTATTACCTTATATTATAATCAGCTTCCATTAGTCCATAGTTTCAGAACACCTAATGAAATGTTTCATACTACTAGATTGTGATATTACCATGGAGAGGTAAAATAAGCTATTACACTATGATTAAGAAAAGTAGCATTAAAATGATAAGCAACCACAATGCCTCATCAAAACATGAGGACAAGCTACAACAGTTCTGGCACCAGTGACACTGCTCTCTATGTTGACGTGATAGAGCTACATTAGGAGCTCTGGTCTAGAAATTTTTACTTTATCACATGTTATACCTATGCAAAGTGCATGCATAAGCTGTGGCTATCAACTATTTTTGGAAGCATTAGATTTTGTATATCACATAGAATATTATAATTAGCTCCTGAGAATGGTTGCAGGGTTTATAAAGAGGCCCAGGAAGCATAAATCTGGTTTTGACAGAGAAGCATGTGGCAAAAGTTGTATTAGTTGCAACAGCAAGAGAAAACAAAAAAACATAGCACCATACTAAGACACAGACTGTTGCCAGCATATGGAAAATATGTCGTAAGCATAACCAAACATACCTCTTTCCCCATGGATTGCTAGGTGCTTAAACCATACCAGTAACATATGCTGACCCAATTCGCCATCTAGGTGCCTACTTGTCTGATCTCAAGTATTCTGTCTGATAAAGTCTGTAGTGCAGCTGGCTGCTTCATCTGCTGTGAGAGCAGAGGGATTAACTCTTATGAAGATGAATCAATCTTGGATAAGCGATAATTACCAGCCAACTCTGTACTGCTGAATGTATCATTCATCACATTCAGTATTTTCAATTTTTTAGGTGCTCAGTGACCCTGAACCCCCCCCCCCCCCTTCAAAAAAAAAAGTGTAGCAGGGTATGTCAAAAAAACTAAAACGTTTTCAGTTATGTGTGTGTCCTGTGGAATCTACTCTCTGCTAAACTAAACAACTCAATCACATTTTTTTTATTATATATCATTTATATATGTCATTTTTACAAAAATGGTAATTCAATCTGTGTCTACAATATGATCAATAATGGTGGAGTTTTTATATGCCAACATTTTATGGATTGAAAATAAAAGAATTGTTACGGGAATTTCTCTGCAAAAATGCAACAAAACCTTTCATCTAAAGATAAAACAGTTTGATTTTGAAACAGAACATCATCAAAAATTATTGTAGAAAAGATCATAAAAATGCATAGTAAAATTTGCATTGGCATTTCTACCTGTTTAGGAAAAAGACTACCAAAAATATTCCATATGTTAAAGTAATGAATTAAAATCAATTTTATTACTGGCAACCGTACTTCTAACATCATACTATGGCAGGATTCATGATGCTCAGCAATATTTTGATAATGAATGATATTCAGAATGTTTAGAAAAATAATTATATTCCTCTAGCATTGTTCTTTTCCCACAAGTGAGACTTAGGAATCCCCTTCCAAGAAAGAATAGGGATGTGCAGGGAATTGATATTACCTTTGAAAGCATTTATATTGGTTTATCCCATCACCTCAGTGAACATAAAATGTACGGCTTGAAATCTGAAACACAGACTTCCTTCACAGGAGACCGAAAACAAATAAATCCCCCCAGGGTAAGCTTTCCCCTACCATTGATTATATATTGACATCTTTTCACATACCTTCCCTCATAAATGTAACCAGGGCATGAAGGCACTGTGATCTGGAGCAAGACGGCTCAAGCACACAGCATTATAGGGCTTCATAAAAAGTAGAGATGATGTGCAAAGTACAGCAATTGTTAAAATAAAACTCTAAAATTGCAAGTTTAAAATGGGGCTTGCACAAGCTATGTACCTTCCCTATCTGCTAAGCAAGCACGGTACTGGAATTGGGCATCTCTGTCATCTCTTGGGCTTAGTTCTGCTGGCTGTGCAGCCTAAAGGTCATAGGATTTATACGCTTTTATTCAGGTATGTTTTTATGCTTTATATTTATTCTTAATATTTATGCTTTATATTTGCAAGGGAAGGAGATCCCCATTGGACAGAACAGTGGGGTTCCTCCCAGTCCTCTCCAGGGTTTCTCTCCATAGTCCTCTCCCTAAGGACCCTGCTCATTTTATAGGCATCTGCATATACTAAAATAGATAACAGCTGACTCGAAGAAGAGTAGGTGAAGGGGGAGAACTGGTGGGAAAAGAACTGCTCAGTTACTACCAATATTGAAAACACTTGATACAGAGCAGCCTTTCTCGACTCTTTAAACATGAGTGAACCCTGAAAATAACTTTCAGGTCTTCAGGGAACCCCTGCTATGATTATTATATCCAGCTTGCAGTACATTAGCTTTGTGGTCAGTTGGAAAAATGCTTCTTACAGTGCTAGCCAGTGAAAAAATGTCACCCATACAGATAGCCAAGAAATAACTAATGTAATTCAGGGGTCGGCAAACTCCAGCCTTTAGGCCAGATACGGACTAGCCAGTAGTTCGTTCCAGCCTAACCCCCCCCCCCCCCCGGGCCTATCCGGCCTAATGCCGGCCGGCAACCTGCGGCTTGCCAGTGGATTGGACAGGGGGCGTTAGGAACCACCGGAGCCAGGGTCACTGGAGCTCCGGTGCCACCTCCTTTGCTGTTGCTCCCCTATTTACTGCGGCTGGCGCTGATAGTTCCGCTGCTGCGGTAAATCTGGCCGATCCAGCCTAATGCCGGCTGGCAACCCCCGGCTCCGGAGCTACGGGTTGCCGTCCAGATCTGCCAGGGGGGGCCTTAGGAACTACCGGAGCCGCCAGAGCTCTGATGCCGCTTCCTTGCTGTTGCTCCCCTATTTACCGCGGCCAGCATTGATATTCCGCTACCGCGGCCAGCATTGATATTCCGCTACCGCGGTAAATTGGAAACGCTCCCTAAAGGTAAATCCCTATCCTCTGGAATGCATATGGAGGAGAGGGATTTACCTTCAGGGGGCGTTCCCTAGTGGTGGGCAGGGCCATTGGGGTGGGATTCAGAGTCCGGTCTAGTGTACTCTCGCCCACCCCATAAATGACCTAGTGGCCATAAAAGTTTGCCAACCCCTGGTGTAGTTTAAACTGACCTGAATGCACAAACAGCTCATTGCTTAAGGAACCCCTAGCAGCTTCTGGAGGAACCCTGGTTGAGAAATGCTGGTAAAGAGAATTTCCTAACTAGTCAAGTTGGACATAAATAAAATGAGATATGGATAATACAAAAAGTATGCATGCATACACATACACGTTTTTAATTGCCATAAAATTGGGTGTTTACCTAAAAAGTACATTAGTTACTTTTTAACTGTTCTTATGGGCTTTTGGAATTGGAAAGCATTGGGGTTGATTTAAGAAAAGAAGGAGCTTAGTGAACGTGGTGGGAGTCCACTTTGCAAAGAATACCCAATCATGTGCAAGGAAATGAAAAAAGAATTGGCTTGCAGGTGCAACTTCACTGCAACTAAGCTAATTGAAAATACCCAATGGGATAAGCTCAGTACTTAGAGGGGATAAAATTACTACTTGCCTTATACAAAATAAATATGTTCACCTAAACTAGATTTACAGTCTGGTATAACATACAATAAAAACATGTCTCCCTATCACCAATATGATTATTCTGCCTTTGTCGCAAAGTATTGTTACCTTTTTCATGTTTCATAGTACAGTAGTGCTGTCAGCAGTCATGGGTAACTCATACCTTATTTATAGGTATTTCTCATTGGTTTATTTGTAGTGCAATAAAAGTTTGTTTTCTTCTCATTCTGTACATCAAAGTATCTAGTCAGAAACATCTTCAGCCTTGATGATAAAACGGAATTTAATTTTTCTGAGTATTTATTTATATATAAAAAACACATTCTGATCATAGAAGTAATAATTGTAGGGCAAATGTATAGGAACAGAGGGAAAGGTTTACCTATCATTTCTCCTTTGAATATGCTTACAGAAAAAATAGTAATGGAATTGTTTGCTTTATATAATACCTCTCCAATCCCTCTCACCATTTTAATACTTTAGAGGGTCTATTTATAACACAGTGAATGTGATACTTACCCTGGTAGAAAATCAGTTGTTGCAATTAAAACACATGGGCCTGGAAGATTCTCCACCAGGGAATGTTTAATTGAACTGCTCATTATCTGAACACAAAGAAATGATTACCATTGTTATTCTTTGTTTGTTCATAAGTGAAACTTTTTTTTTCCAAATTTCTAAAATTCTACACATTTTTAAGATTTAGGATTTAATAAAAAAAAATATTCAGAATACTTCTTAAATGAAACATCTGTGTTGTACAAGAATTCACATAAAAAATGCACTTGTAAATTAGTTATCAGGTGTTTTATCTGCATTGAAAATGATCATCCTTAATGGAAGCAGGAATGTATTTTATTGCTGAGGCATTTAATTTAGTCACAATTCAGTTTCTCTCATTACACTTTAATTTACATTCCAGATACAATTAGAAAAAAAAAATCTATACGTTCCACATAAAACCATTTTATGGTGGCTATGCAGAAAGATCAGCTAGATAACTATTTGACTATAAAGGGGAGTAAATTTACGCAACCAGAATGTATAACATGGATAGATGGTACTTAAAGTGACTTTGTCATGAGAAAAGTATTGAGGGTGCCATTTCTGGCCATCTTTAAAAATTGCTGGTTGTCTGACTGGGTCTGATTTCAATGGGGGTCAATCTGAAAAGGAGTCAGAATTTAATCATCTAGTTCCAAGTCGGACAACAGAACAGCCAATGCATTAGCATGAATGCCAGGAAACATCATTCTCAATGGAGTCAGCAGTGCCCGGATCCATACTTTTATCTTGATAAATAAGATTGATAGAATAATCTCTTGATAGAATAATTTTAAAGCCAAATCCCAAGCTTAAAACAGTATTTCCCACAATTAAAAAGTACTTGTGATACACACGAATAACAAATAAATATAAAAATTTTGTAAAAGAGCTTCTAATATTACCCATAACAATGAGTCGAAATGCATATCTTATAATTTCATGGACATAGTAATTCTGTCACTATCACTTATTTTTAAGGCTGCCCAGTCTTCAAATCCAATCTTTTTCTAAACTATTTTGTGAATATATTTGACCAATATTTAATA
This sequence comes from Pyxicephalus adspersus, assembly GCF_032062135.1. Lineage (NCBI taxonomy): Eukaryota > Metazoa > Chordata > Amphibia > Anura > Pyxicephalidae > Pyxicephalus > Pyxicephalus adspersus. The sequence goes on from NC_092871.1 coordinate 23,964,218, forward strand.
TTTAACACCTTTTGCCCATATAGAATGTTAGAAATGTCTCAAGGTTTTGCTAACTCTCACCATAATGTGACTCTTCCATCCCCATTCTACTTTAAATTAACTTTCCAGGACAATCTTTTTTGGGCAAAGTGTAATAACACAAAATAAATAAATATACACTGTAAGTAATCCTTTTCTGTGGTTTATGTAAATGTAGCCTCACTAAAATCTGCATACGAGATATTGGAAAGGTATCTGGACTTTTAGGGCCCATATACTGCCATGCATTTTGTAATGGGCAGCAAAAGTATACATTGCAAATAATACTACACTGCATTGCATTGTGGTGCCATTCGTTTGTAATGGCAACCGTAATGCACTGTTATGGCAGTGAGCAATACAATATATATTGCAGCACACACTGCATACCATGCATTTAGTTACACAGCCCTAAAAAGGATTAGGTGGAACTATAATTCTGCGAATTATACCACCATGCTGCGCTCTCCTCCAGAAGACTAGGTACAAACGTGCAGTTGTTCTCGTCCGATAATCCGCTCAGGGACGATATCGGACGAGAATCTTGCACGCATACAGCTCCCATTATCTATCGTTCGAACGACCGTCCTGGAAGATCCATGAACGATGGACGACGAATGATCCTAATGGAAGTGAAGGGGGTAGAGAGCAGCGGGGTGCCGCTCTGTCGTTCTCCCCCTCCCCTCTCCATAGAACAGAACGGTGCTGTATGTACAACACTCGTTCATGCATCGTGCAGTCATTAGTCGTTGGAAAGGATTGTGAAAGATCCTTTACAATGACAATGATTGCACGCGTGTACCTAGCCTAAGAGTGCACAGTGGTCAATTCCAATTGCCTCTTCATCAATATGGAAACTGGTCATCCCCAAGCAGTTGTTCATTGACTAACCAAGACAGATCAATAAACAATGTAGTAGTAGTGCTCCACACACACCAGATTGGCGTCTGAGACCATTACAATCATTTGTCTTGGGCGACAATCATCTAGCATGTGTACATTGCCTGGGATACATATTTAGTGGAAACTTTATGAATAGGAAAACAAATCATTTCTATCATTGATATTTGTCTAGATTTGTTCATCTTTAAAATACTATCATGCTGAACCTGGAATAACACTGCTTCATGTTGTATTTCAGCCAGGAATTCCTGCAATGTATTAAACAGCGCACACTGAAATATTAGCATCCCAATAGTTGCAGGAAAGATTTGTTTCAGCCACTGCATAGAGATGACAATGGAATGCAAATGAATGCCACAACAAGAAACCAATAAATTTAATGCAGTAGATAATGTGTAGGTAAATCCCAGGAAATCAAACGATACATTACTTCATAAGCATAATAAAAATGGCAATATATACTTGGGTGTCATGAACAAAGACGGTCACTTGCATCCTGTGGCATCTTCAGAACATCCAATCACGATATTGCATTGCACTTTTGTCTTGATTAAAGCAGATTCCTATAAAAATGGAAATCTTAGATTTAGATGGTCACACTGTATATTAACATGAAAGGTCTCCCTATTTACAAAGCCTATAGCAAGAACATTCCTACTGATCTACAAATTAAAATGCTGCTTGTTGTATTGATATCTGATCATAAATATTGAATGGTTCCCACGAGGTGTTTTTCTGTTTTAATGTATTTACCAGCCTTCCATTACACCACAATGATTGTTTCTAAAGTGTCTGAAGGTTTGACAGCTGTTCAGTACTGCCCCAATTCATTCTCCATGGGGCTGCCACAGGTAGAAACTACTTACAATAGGTAGAAACTACTTAAAAAAACAATAGTCACCATGGTTTGGTTTTAGAATAGATGTTCTGTAGCATTTTGTACAAAAAATATCAATAGCCATTTTTGGGATAGAGTAATGGGGGTTTAAAACTCAATATTATTACTGCATATTTTCCTTGATAGCTGGGATAGAAAGCAGGTAAAAATCCAAAATTTTGAGCTGCTAGCAGAACATAAATGGAGGGGAATTTTTCCAATGTGGACAATTGACAATTGTTCAAAGATCTGCTTCTATGGCTGGCAGTGTCTCTTCCTACTGAGATACCTAAAGTGCTGAATACTTCCTCATCTGACCTCACAGTCAACCTTTCTTGATACCCAGTTTTGGAATGAACTTCGAACTTCCTGCTCCTCCCCCTGACTTCCTATTTAAACCATGCCTTGCATTTCTAGTTGGCCAGTGTATTCATAAGATGGGAACAGGCTTGGAGTCTATTAGCTGCAGCAACAAGCAATCCAGCAGTAGTAAACAAGCTTGGTTCGATATACAGGTAGTTGTAACAGAACAGGAGTGAAGCAGAGCGTAGCTAAGGGTCAAGTTGGTAACCAGAAATATTTGATGCAAAAAGCAATGAAGAGTGGTTAGTAGTTCAGCAGCCAAAGGTCGGTACACGCAAAATTGTACAATAGGATGCGATGCAGCAGCTTCAACAACAAGGTACTGGTATCAAACAGTAATCTGGCAAGCTGGAAATGCAAGGTACGGCTTTAATAAGAGGGGAGGAATTCAGAAACCATCCCAACACTGGGCATCAAGAAAGGCTGACTTTGAGATTAGGCAAACATCTATGCAGCACATCTGGTAGTTCAGTAGAAAGATCCACTACGTCTCTATGTAAATGGAGATAGTAGAATGTACTTAAAACATAAAAAAATATATTAGAGGTTTGAGAATGTACTTGATTCATGAGAATGTACTTTTAATTTTAATTCGTAAGACACGTGCAAATGTACTGGGCAGTCCTGTGGCTGCAAAATAAGCCCCAATAATTTCCCCTTTACACAGCTGATATATATATATATATATATATATATATATACATATATATATTTTGTTTTTGGTTTTTGGCCAAGCATCTCTATTTTGGCCTTGTTTCTACAAATGAAATAGTTTCAGAACCTTGTGGTTTATTCAAATACAACTTTACCCCGCTATCATGTTCTTTTTTGAGAGAAGAGGTTTTCTCCTTGCAACCTTCCAAACAAGCCAAACTTGTTGAGTCGTTTTCTAATTGTACTTTCATAACCTTTACCATGCTAACTGGGACTTGTAGAGTCTAAGATCTTTGTAGCTTTTGTTTTTCTTGCAATTTGTCCGAGCATTGCACAGTCTGACCTTGGGTTGAGTTTGCTGGGACATCTACTCCTGGGAAGATTGGCAGATGTGTTCAATAACCTTTATCACTGTAGAATTGTGGACTTCAAATTGTTTGGAAATGACCTTATAACACTTCACAGATTGATAAGCAGCAAAAAATGTCTTTCCTCCTTGGCATTGTGTTAACGTATACTTGAAGGCCAGCAAACTGCCCAAACCTCTTCTTTTTTAGATGTGGTCACAGATCCTGGCTGCTATTTGCTATACTAAATGGAAGTAGGAACAGGTGAAAATATTTTTCTCACATGGCTTCAAAATATTGACTTAGGCTGCGTATACACGTGCAATAATTGTCGTTGGAAACTAACAATCCACGAAAGATTGTTCGATAATTGTTAACAAAAAAAGTGGACAAAGACTTGTCAACGACACCGACAAACAAGGAATCTCGCTGGAAACGAACAACCGTCCCAACAGATCTGATTGGGCGATGATCGTTCGCTATCTATTGTATGTACGGTTGTTCAGTGAATGTGAATTCTTCTGTGATACACTTTCTCCTTTACATGTCACTTCCTGCATCATTCAAACGATCGTATCTAGTTTGCACATTATTAGTGGATTATATTTGAACGATCGTATCGTCACAGCATGTACAGAATTGTGCACAGTATGATTGTTAAAAATATTAAGGAATATTAGTTGATCATTCGTTTTCAAATGATAATTATTGCACGTGTGTGTCTAGCCTTAGTCTTTTTTAAACAAATAATGACATGTTGTATTATGTCATGTTTTCTTGTACATCTTTTTTTCTAAAAACTATAGATTTACCCCAAACCCCTCTTATCTATGATAAAATGTACAATTTTGTTAATTATTTTTGATCATTTAAAAAATATTTGAGTAAATCAGAAAACTAATCTTAATACAGATCCATCATTCACAACTATGTATAATTTATCATATTTTCGATCAATATTTTTAGCTGTTAGCAAAGCACAGAATAATATTTTGTGTTTGATGAGCATGTAGTTAATGAGGAAGAGTTTGTTTGTAATTGCTCCTTTCTGTATTGATTAAAAATCCCTACGTGGGACCAAAAACACAAGTACAACAGCAACAAAGGTAGGAAACCATCGACATGATTAAAAGAAGCAAACAATCTCTGTACAAACATGTAAGGTATGTAATCAATGAAAGAAAGGACCACATCAATTTAAAAAAGTGCGATTTAGATCTTCATGGCCATAGAGTCACAGAAATCAGCCAGCACAGTTTGGGGGATCACTACCCCCTTCATCAAGCTTTATAGTGGCTTAGAAATGTTTTATATACTATACTGGTTTATATCTAAAGAATAAGTTCTGTTCGTATGCCAGTACTATTGAGCAAGAAGGGCATATTATATGGTATATCAAAAATATACAAACCACAGAAATAGAAATGTCCCTGCCCACATACACAACCCATGGTAATTTTCGGTTCTGGCACTTTGACGTCTTCCTTGGTTGCTTCACTTTTCTAAATTACCAGGTGATTCTATAATATTTTCCTTATTGTTGAGTGATTCTATATTGTTCCCCTATATGCTTTGATCAAAACATATGCAATTAATGCAATGCAATTTAATTTTTATGAAGGTATGATTTACAATCCCAGAATGTGTCATATTGGAGATTTGCTATTTTGAAACAAAGTAAAACATCTGAATGGACACCCTGTAAGACTAGTTATTCTTTTTTTTTCAGGGGTTGCGTGTATATAGAAAATATTTGAAAAATGAGCCACCAACAACAACTACAATACACAAGTCTTCAATGAACCAAATGTACCATCAATAAAAGAGCATGAAATTGAGTTCTATGGTGGTACAACATGGGTCACTAAAAAAATTTGCAACTCCAATAACACAAAGAATACATAGGATAGTAATGTAATACCATAGTCAACTTTTAGGCTGAGTGAGAAAAGGTATCTTGTTCACACCTACTAACCCAAACATAGGAAAAACACACATAATATAAGGGAGTGCCAGAGTGAACAAAATGTGGAGTTACCGTAGGTCAGTGGATGAGCATTCCAGGCACATCACATTCCCACTGATTTGTCAGAATTGCATAGACGTTTACAGTTATTTACCTTATACCTAGACACAAACCTCAAATGTAGACCAGCTTTATTCTTCTGGGCTCTTAACTGCACCAGGCAGTGTCTACATCTGGTTATTCCCCTGATGTTCACAACTTGGCAATCTTATTTATGTCTATAAAGCTTATAGCCACACCTGAGAAGAGATGGATAGAGTCTTTCATTCTGTGTCTAACTGTTAGAAAGACATTTCATAGATTCAAGGAGATTTACATGGATGGGTGTTATAAATATTAGTATCTTTAGCTGTTGTAAAGAAGTTGGGTTGTGTATATTCAGATTGTACTAAATCACAGCTGTATATAACACCTAACAATTCCACACCTAATTGTTCCTGAACTTTCATACTAATAGTTACTCCACATAGAGCAAACAGGGCTAGAATGGTCCTGAAACCTGAACATTACCTAAATGTGTTCTGTTTTACCTGAAAAAAATTGAAATTTTCTTTATCAGTTTTTGATATTCTACTTATATGTTAAACTTGTTCCAGCCTGTAACTGCATAACTGCAATATAAAATAATCCGCATGGTGTGATCGCTGCTGATAATATCCCCCTACTAGCTAGTAATGCAGGATAACATGGGGAGTGAAGTCTATATGGCACCTGGTCTTCACCAACTCACCCCACAAGGTGTAGTGGGCAGGTAATTCTGTTGACTATCAGGCTCCTTGCTGCTATGTATCCCCAGGAAGTGGCACCCAGGCAAAACCCCAAAGGGCGGATTAGCAAAGCTAGGCTTCAGCGAGGAGATAGCTGGAGAGTGAAGAGTGGTCATCAAGTGCTCCACATACAGTGCGGCATCAATAACCAGACAGGAGATTGGGGCAAGGTGTACAGTAACTGGACAGGAGGTCAGGAAACTATTAAGCAAGTAGAGGATAGGTGTGTGCCAGGGATAGGCCCAAAAACAAAGGAGCTGGTGCCACATCTCAGCAACAGCCACCAATACAGCTGAGGCTAAAATAACATCTGCCCCTTTAAAGAGATCCTTAAAGTTGTCAAATATGAATTGAGGGTCCTGACCAACTGCTCTGAACCCCTGCCACTGTGGCTATTTAGAGTAAAGGCATGAAACCTTAGGCTACATACACACGTCCAATGGATTACGGCCAATAAGCGGCTTAGGTCCGATATGGGGGGAGAATCTGGCATGTGTACATGGACGAAGAACAATCTTAATGGAAGTGAAGGGGAAGGGAGCACAGAAGGGTGCCGCTCTGTTTTTCTCCCCCTCTCCTCTTCATAGAGCAGAACAATGCTGTATATACATCACTTATTCATGTATCGTGCAGTCGTTAATTGTTGGATAGGATTGTGAAAGATCCTTTCCAACGACAATTATTACGCGTGTGTATGCAGCCTTAGTGTGGATTAGTGTTGGTCAAATATCTCAGTATTCGATTTAACAGCCCTTCGATCGAATAGGGGGATATTGTTCAGGTGATCGGACGTCGAATTCGAACACTATTAAAGTCAATGGGGGAAATTCGGGTTATTTTTCGGAACGGTGTAGAACTGCTCAGTGCAGTTGACAGCTCCACTCCCCTGATTGCTCTTGCAGCCCTAGCGTAACTATACTTTGCGTTCTTGGATAGAGATCATCTATCCAAAAACACAGGAGTCCTACGGGGTCCCGGGCACTAGAGGCTAAATAGGGACAAGTCTCCCCATTCATTCACCTCCATTGCTCTGTGATTGGCTGGGGAAAGGAAAATCCCTATGACGCTTAAGCTGTCATCAGGGTTTACCTTTCCCCAGCCAATCACAGAGCACTAGAGGTGATGAATGGGGAGACTTCTCCCCATTTAGCCTCCAGTGCCTGGGGATCCAACACTGACAGGAGGATTCGCACGGCTGTGCAGCCGTGGGAATCATCCTGTCATTGTGGGATAACCTGTAAAAAAACAAAAGTTAGTTACACACATCACACACATTCAATAAATTACTTTACCATTAAAGCCTCTTTTTTAACACACTTTTTTACACACGAATTTGCAAAGTCGAATCCCGTGTTTTTCGGGTCGGGTCTATCCGAATTCGAACAGCCATATTCGGGTCCAATATAAGGAGAACCCAAGTTCGAACACCAACACTAGTGTGAATAAGCACTTATTAAAGATGTTGAGAATCTTGACGCATCAATTCAAGTGGATATTAACTTCAATTATCTAATCAGGAGACAACTAAATTCCTGTTCACTTTATATACTCAATCACATGCAGCTGCATAATGAAAAAGGTTAACAATGAAACATAGAAAAGACTCACAACTCCATCAATACCTCATGCAACTAGCAAAGTCAAAACTCCTTCCTGCGTTCCCAGTATTTAATAAAGGATAGGATCTTCAATTTTAAGACTTGCAAATAAAACATATTTCATAACCTTTCTTCAACTTCCTGGTGGTATGTTGTTTTCTTTGGGACAGGTGCTCTTTTATGCTACGTAACTACAGGAAAGGTTAAGAAAAGTAAATGGATAGTGCCAACAAACAAAAACAAAGTTCTATATTGTTTTGTTCTGTATTGCTACTGTGAAAACCTTTGTAATTACAAGAAGTCAGCCAGTGCTATGTGCCAAATTCAGCAAAGTGTTGAGGACACTGGAGGCTTGCTGATTTGCAATACATTATAAGTGATTGGTGTATCATGTTACTGATTGCATCAGTTGTTCCCCCTTTGTTATTCAGTGTCTTGTCAGAAGCAGTTGAGATTATCTGTCTCTTGGCATTTGCTACCTGGCCGCTCAAAGTGTGTATCTCAGGACTATATTTGAAATGCTACCAAGCATATATAAAATCATGAAGCTAATGTTTAAAGCATGACATATTCTGTTATCTCTGTCCTTTCACTTTAGCTAAGTTGGCAAATCTGTTGCTTAGTAGACTTGGTATAGCATTAAAATAAAGAATATAAAACCATATCAATCTATACCCGATGTAATCTTTCAAATCCTCTATTTGTATGTAATACACAGGAACTACTTTTGCTAAAAATGCAAATACTTTAAACTCAGTATTTTTGCAGTGAGTCATGAATATTTGAATATGTAGGCCTGAGTCACTGTTTAAAAGAGTTTCCAAGAACATTTGATTTACTGTGTGGGGATCTTTTCTGCATTTTTGTATTGATTTTTGCCGTTACAGACATTATCACCTGCTGGTGAAATCTGTCATTGCGGCATTTGACGTTCTGGTAGCCAAAAATACAGAAAACTGCAGTCTTCCAAGCTTGTTTCAGTTGCTTAAAGCAAAGGGTACTTGGTTCTATAAATTTATATGTAATCAAAACATTAATTGGAGAAATGAAACCAGAAATGCACTTAAAATGTAAGCAGGAAAAATACCAAGTAACAATGAAACTCAACATAAAATCACTCCACCTTCATGATACAATGGCAGTCCACCAGCAAAAAATTTTTTATAGTGAATGCCTAAGATCACACATGGTGTATGGTGTTCATAGAAAGCCCTTCTGACTTAACCACATGTATAGCCAAAACTCTTACACAGCTGTCACCAGAAGAACTGTTCCATTGTTTTCCCCTAATTTCAATTCAATTCAATCAATTTCGAACATCGTGACAAAGCTCACAAGGGTGGAGGTTTTCTTTACATAGACTCTTTTACCAAAAGCTAACATACACCCATAAAAACTTTTAATGCTTGAAAATGATCACACATAAAATCCCACAAATACTCATAAATGCCAACAAAAATGCCTTAAAAGATTTTTGGGCATTTGTGGGCCTTTTAAGGTCATTTTTCTTCTTCCTCTTCTATATCTGGTTTAATGCCTACAAATGTAGTATGCTTTTTAAATTAACATCATTAACATCCGTATAAACCAGGCTAAATAGAGAGAGTGAACCTAGCCAGGGCATAGACAGCATTGGTTACTGTATTATTGACTTTTATTTACAAGGTTAGAACAAAATATGTAATGCTGTACTCACTTGACATTATTTTTTCTTTTTTTTTTCATTGCTATTCTTTTTCTAAATAAAATATAACATTTGTGCTTTACTTATACTCTAAACTTGTGTTTTGTCTTGCAGCCTGTGTCGGAGTTAGAGAACTATGTGCATTGTAAATCTTGGATGAGACCAGGCACTGCGACGTGGCTTCATATAACATTTTTTATGTTGTTTTCAAGCTTACCAAACCTTTGAGTCAAGTTCCATCCATGTGTCTATGTGTTGTAAACTCACCATACTTTTGTGCCAAAAGAGCAACAGGGAATGAGGGTTGGGTCAAGCCTAGGCCCATTTTGTCAAGTGCTCAGGGACAAAGTAAAACCAAAATCAGAGGTGCATACAGAATTGATTTTTTAACCAAAATAATATCATTATAGCAGTTTGTCGTTCCCACTCCAAGTGAGAATTCATATCAAAACTCTGAACCCAAACATCATTGAATTCATGGTGCCAGAATGACCAGCAACAGTACTGACATTGAACTGGGGATGATGAAAGGGTCAAGTTTTAATCCAAAATTTTAAAAGCTTATTGGCAAAGTAAAACTAAAATCAGAGAAGCACCCAAAACAGGCTTTTGTGTCCATATATTGTATATTTCCTTCGCCTACTTTTGGTCTTTGTTTTACCAGTTTAAAGTAGTTGACAGGTTTGCTTTATTGATGTAAATTAGATATGCTAGTGCTTCTTTAAACACAATCCCAGTTTATTAGTATTCTAGCCCAGCATAGATAAGACAGCAGGTTCCCCTGCCTGTATTAATTACATGTGAGTCAAATAATTCAAATCAATTATTAATCACATCAATGTATTGTCTAAAGCATTTAGTCTTGGATGAGAGTTTGTCTTGTAGTGTGTTTACATCAGTCACATAATTGGAATGACCAGCACAATCTGCTAAAGGAGAAACATATTAAAGAATAAAACTCTACTGCTCTGCATCTGTCTTCTGTCTTTGGGTGTACATATAATCATCACTGGAGAGCAGAGACAAAATGCTGATGTATTAATGAATCATGTTTTCCATTTTTCCAATCAAAGTCAAACAATAATGGTTTGCTGTCAATTGTTTGAACTCTTTTTAGAAGTTTAATTAAAAAAAAGATTTGTTATGTAGATCATCTTTAATTTACCAATAAAGAACAAATAAACATGTATTACAGGATGCACACAAGTGTGCAGTATTTAATATATGACTAGTATTTACCAGAACACTATGGTCGAGGTAAGGAGACAAAATATTAATTTACAATAAATGAGATTCCTATAAATCTTCTTTGATGTGTACATCTTAACGTGTTCATCTTCTGGGTTTGGGATCTTCTTCTATCTTGATGTCACACTTACCTCCTTCTCGCCAAAGCGCTGGCTCCTCTCTCCTGCACACAGTTTTGACCCCGGGTGCGCTCTCTCAAGTTTAATCAGCATTGCCCATCCAGCCCGCCAATCAGAAGACAGCCCAATTGATAATCTCAGGCTATGTAGCTGGCTCAGACACAGCACTCGGTGTTTGAGCAATGTGTTCCCAGACTACTTCTGAGCCCTCCAATTTTGCTGAAGGATTTCCTATTCAGCTATTACCTGATTGAGACCCGATTGCTTCCCAGTCCAGCTCCTGTTCTAACCCCTTGTTGTCCAGTATGCTGTTCCCATGTGCAGTTCCTGTCTGTCTGTTCCTGTTGTCCAATGTCTCCCTGTGTCTCCTGCCTTCCTCAGTGTCTTTGGTGACCCCTGTGCCCCCAGTTCTTTCTGTGTCCTTGCATTCCTCTGTGTCTTCAGTTATCCCTGTGTCACTGGTGCCTCTAGCGTCTTCTTGTGTCCCCTGCATCCCCCTGTGTCTTCAGTCACTCCCAGGGGTGTAGTGGGGCAGGCATGGGTGGAAACGTTGTGCCCTCACTTTTTTCAGGAATGGGCAATCATACCCACTCATATTTTGCAAAAAATTCTTTGGTGCTTCGTTGCTCTGACTGATACTTCAGGAGAAGGACTCTGCTGGGGGTGCACATCGGCCAGAGCCGTGGAACATGTCTCCCATATGGAGGCTAAGCATTACACTTGACAGAATGATGTAACACCTGCCCATGGGAGTTCAGTCACTCTGGCATCAATTTAACCTCCCTAGCGGTAACCCCAAGTGTGACTCTGGGTAGAAAAAAGTTGCTGAAAGCGGTAACCCCAAGTCACACTCGAGGTAGGTAAACCTATGGCAAGTGATAGTAATTACAGCCTTACATGATCCACCGCCGGATCGTCCGTTGCCGCATTCTCTGTCCTCTTTCTTCTTCCTCCGGCCAGCTTCTGCACCTGATGAGTCACCGGGGAGTTCCCGCTGATGTCGGTACGTGTGTACAATGCCAGCTGGGCGGGGCGGGAAATTCAAAATCCATTTGTATTGCATTCAATACAAAATAACTGTATTTAATGCAATACATTGGATTTATATGGGTAAAAGCAGTAGAGTGTTTTCAAAAACATTTATTTAAGTATATATTTAAAATTAAAAAAAAAAAAAATTTAAATATATAGATTTTTTCATTTATTCAGTTTATTGCTTTTACATGATTTTGTGTTTTAAACTTTAATATTCTTATACTATTATATTATACTGTAAAATAAATTTTCATGAAAAACAATGTACCGCTAGGGAGGTTAAGTTAGAATACGCATGCACATTTTATTGTGCATTCTAAAGAAGGCAGAGGAGACATGCATTAAAGAGTCTGCCTGCTCACAATTTTTTTAAACCTAATTCTGCTTTAAGCCTGCCCAATAATGGGTTACCTCCAGTGTTAGCAACCCTTGCTAGGCCCACAATTCTTGGGAAAACCTGCTTTATATATAATATATATATATATATATATATATATATATATATATATATATATATATATATATAAAGTGGAAGTCATGCAAAAAGCAATGTTTAGCAAATCTCAATGTTAAGCAAAACTGTAACTCCAACACTACTGAAGCCACAGTGCAAGAATTTGGATGGACTGTTCAATTACAGATTTTCAGCTGCTGCAACTCACCCTGGATTTCATGAGTTGGGATTGTGACATTCAGCAAGGGTATTTTTATGTGTTCATATCAGTGGGCAATGGATACATCATTATTAAACTGGATTATGCTATTGTTACAAAGCATGTGATCTAGTATGGTACAGTAAAAGGGGCTACAAATTCACTGCTTCTAGGCCACCAAGGCTGCATACCTGGACAAGGATCTAGTTGGATTATTAAAAGAATTGAAAAAAAAATACTAAGTCTGTGAAGGCTTTCTATATCATTATGGTAATAATATATTGCTGAAAAAAGAGGCCTGTACTGGTATATAATTTAATAATGTAAAACTTTTATGTTGTTCTTTGAGCTTTTTATATATTTCATCATATAAATTCTTCTATGTCTACTTCTTACAACACAAGTATACTTTACATGAAGTAGCTCTAATCTTTTCACTCATACACTGACCTAAACTTACCTCCCCGCAACTCAGTATATACCAAAATTGAAGCCTTGGCTATGACATTTTATTACACTCAATACTACTATTCTGTACCAGTTTACTAAGTACAGCCCTGATAATGTGTATGGGCTTTTTCCCAAAAAAAGGTAGATGAGAATAAAGAGAGCCCCATAGAAGGGAATATGGCTGTACTGCTCATGCCCAGATAACAGCGCCAGGATGGACAAAAATTCCATGAACTGGGTGACAGGATCTCACTAAGTGATTGTGAAAGTAGAGGACAGTTTGATTTAGGTCAGTGATGGTGGGAATTAGGGATTCTTAATTTAACATATACATATTCTTTAGGCAGTAGATAGCTATTATTATAAATTTCAAACATTACAAAATGTACATTTCTTCTTAGAATAAATCTGATCTGCCAAGAATGAATACTTAATATTACCACTTCTAATCCTACTATGGGTTCAACTAGAATGTCCACTGTCTGCACGCCCTGTGAACTTATGCATAAGTTTAGGCAGACAAATTTCAAAATGGCTGACAAAGTAACAAATGACTCCAAGTCAATGTTTACCATGCCAGCTGTAACCACACATAGGGATGCCAGGTGATTCTATATTGACTGTGCTGTGGGGCTCTGTCATATATATAGTCTAATTCGTAACAAAGGATATTATTATTTGAATAGTTTTCTGTCCTGCCTTACAATGTTAAAGAGGAAGTAAACCCAAAACAAAAAAATCACACTTAACTTCAGTCCTGCAGATCAGTCTATCCGTCAGAAGGTTTCTTCCATCGGGTACCGCGTCATCCCTGTATCTGTCTTTGGCCTGGCGCAGAGACCCGACATCTTCTTCTCTCTTGTTCTAGGTTCTTCTTCCTGCGTCACATAATCTCACACTGTGCAGGCGCAAGATCATGTGACGTAGATTGAAAAAAAATTTGCCAATCTCACTGCACATGCGTGACATCTGCAATTTTTTCTATTAATGAAAGGGCTCCTTATGCACATGACCGAAATGCTCAGGAAATGAACAGAAGGAGCAGCCAAGAGCCTCCCGGGATGCATTATGTAGGTCTGTGCTTTAAAAAAAAAGGGTGTTGCACTTAAAAAAAACACAAGCAAGCAATCTTTACTTTATATATAGGGTTTATGGAGTTTAGGTACACTTTAAGTTTGAGTGTTTGTTCGGATTAGGATATAAAACTGTCCCCTTGGAAGTTTATTATCCAAAAATGTATTGTAATTTGTAAAAATTGCTTACATAATTTACTTCACTTTCACTTTTTACTCAAAAAAGTCTGTTTTAAAAATTACATTATTAATGGACATTTGTACATTATCACCATCATGTACCCTTTTTCTGTATAACTCGTCATACCATGAACAACCTTTTTACCCTAGAGGAACCCTAAAATCATATTCATGTCTTGGGAAACCCCTGCTAAAAAAAAAAAATATATGGAAAAATGCTCTTTATATCGATGATCAGTGTGAATAATATCCCTCTTATCATAGTGGCCCACATTCAATCCTTAGAGACAGATAAAAACATCACGGGGGTCATCATTGTGACCATTTCAGGTGGGGTTGGACCTCGAAATATGCAGGTATTAACCGATGGCAGGATATTCAGCCAGAGTTAAAGACACCCCTGACAAGCTCTGAGGAAACCCTAGGGTTTCTTGGAACCTTGGTTAAGAATGGCTGCCACTGAAATTTCCTCTCTAATCTAAGCTACTGGTCAGCATCAGAACTCCCTCTTTCCTGTTCTGCCTACCATCATTTAGGTTCACTGTTTCAATTAAAGCAGAAAAAAGGAATATAAATGAGTAATGTGCCACACCATATATGCTGGTCAGTAAGGAGGGAGAAAAGAAAAATCTATATTTTAGGAAGAAGGAAAAGTTCATGGTGTTCTGGTGTCTGGTCAAAACATTTGCCAGCAAATAGCAAATGGCTTTGAATAAATCCTGTTTAGGTTTGCTGGATCACCCAGCTTCACTGATGAAAGTGAAATATAAGTCAGTGGGTGGGAGGTCAAGGTCACAATTTTTGAAAGAAAGGAGAAGATTGTTCTTACCTGTCATGGTACCTCTTGACGCCATGTGGGCTCAGCTTAAGGCTGCTGAGGTGGATAATGGCCTAGGTTGGCTGGAGGGGCAACTAGCAGCCATGATGCAAGGACCTCGCCAGTGGGCACTGATATGTCGGTAATGGCACAGCCTCGGAGGTCTCGGCCTCTGCTGCATCTAAGCCCAGAGGTTCCCAGGTCTTGGCGCCGTATTGGGAGCCCTTTAAGGAACCCTCAAGGTCCTCCTGGTAAGATGACTACTGAAGGAATGGCAGGGGGATCTGGGAGGAATCCCCATCTTCAGCAGAGCCCCAGGGATAGGAGCCCCAGGCATGGGTTGGCCAGGCTTCCTTCCCGGTCATCAGTGGATCGGGAAATAGCAGCGTCAGCTTCACCCCGCTCCCAAGAAGTGCGGGGGTTGAGGTTCAGGGGGGGAGAAGTGCTGCAGCGCGTGCCAACCTTTCGATGGTCGCAGCTGGTGGCCTGTCCAGTGCCAGGTGTGGATCGCGGAGATGTTTAGTGGAAGTTTGGAAGTGGAGGCGGAAGAACCGGTGAGGGGCCGAGGAGGAACAAGGTGGCATTGTGGAAGGCGGTGGGCCAGGACAAGATGGCCATGGGCTCCTCCATGCTGGCTCCGGGAGGCGTGGCAGGCTCCAACAACAAAATGCTGAGCTGTCACTTCTGGTGACGGGGAGGCTGTCCTTGGGCGGCGTGGGTTGAAGTGCGTCATTCAAGGTATGCCGGAAGGAAGATGGCACATGGAGTGGCAGGTGAGAGGCGTTGATGGTGCCAGCCTAAGGGTCAGATGTGGCGGCCCTCTGCGAAGACCCTGAAGATCCTGAGAACCTGTCGGAGGGGTTTAAATGGTTTGGAGAGCCATCTATGATATGCCTTTTCTAAGGAATGGAATTGGTAAAAATACAAATATATATATAAATTAGGGTCGTATTTCGGGGGAGTTTGGGGAGTTGGATGCGGTGGGGTTGTGCCTGAGAGCCACTATATAAAGTGCAGGTCCCTGGGTGATTAATAATCGGTGGTAATAGTATGTCTTCAAGGACAGGTAAATGTAATGGTTGGTTTGGGGGTTTAATAATTGGTTATGTGTTAACAGTTTATTTTAATATGGAGTTAGTAATGTTTATTAAAATTCAAGTTTAGTAATAATAAAATGGCTGAGAGGCCAATTGTACCACACCCACAAGCGTGTTGTTATTAATATTAGTGTTGGTAAGGTGGGGTATGTCGGGGGTGAAGGGTGGGCTTATATGGGAACAAAAACTCTGACATTACACAATCATGCACATATAAGAGTTATATAAGCAATAAATAAAAAAGGTGCTGTGTCAGTAGAACAAAGCCTTGCATCTATTAGGCAATTGCAAATTAAAACAAAATTGGCATACAATAATCATTTGACTTGTCTCCTATAATGATCTAGCATTCTAGGTAATTTATGATACAACATGAATCTCAATTCTTCTCCAAGCTCCCCCATAACATTTCAACTAGTATTATGTACTATGTATTATATTATGCACAATTCTGATCCTTCTTTGTTTTGTAGATATGCACTTAATATGCATAAGGACAATTTTTTTGGCTAAGGTTCAGAAAACAAAACAAGTAGACATATTGACATACATGGAAATCCCTGAATTTCATTTTGGTAGAATACATTTGAATAATGTGTTATTGTAAAGAAATGTTTTTTTAATACTATACCAGAGGATCGATACTTACAGAAAAATCAACACCGACTGGCAGCCAAGTCTGATTAAAGAACATCAATACTTTAGTTAGTGGCCAGTGAAGCCGGACATACCTAACAGTTACTTTAAAACAAAAAGTTACTAACATTTACAAATGGATATCATATCATTCATACATAATAATATCAATAACATAACACTATTGATAATAACATAATATTATCAAGCTGCAGAAAAATAAATCTAAATGGTCACTTAATCAAGGGGCAATCTGTACCCCCAATATTGTGTTCTTTCTATTTCTAAAAAAAACACATTTATAAAGTGGAGATTGGCATAACTGCTACTTTACAGATCACCAACTCAGTTGTGTTCGTTTTAAAGACCTTGATCACCACTTTTAAAGCAATCACCACTGTGAAAAGTAATGTATGTTGCTGCAATAGAAGCGAATGGAATTTCTATGATACGGAAATAAAAGCACTGGCTGCCACCTAAAAAATCTGATTACCTTATATGGATCTGACATTAAAAAGTAAAGATCAGATCCTTAAAAATTGTGATGTGTTTGATGTGACAAGGTAATATCTGATTGCTTTGTTTTTTTTTTTTAATGTTCTTTTACATATTTTACATTATTGTACATCGAATGTGCAGAAGTGAATCTATATCCACACAAAACCTTATAAAACAACACCTTCACAGTAGAAAATGGGCAACGGAAGGTGCTTGGCCATATCAATACCTCCACAAGTTTCTAAACCAGGGTTCCTCCAGGGATTGCAAGAGGTTTCTTAAACAATGAGCAATTTGGCCCTCTCAGGTCGGTTTAATGATGTTTTTTGGTATCTGTAGGAGATGTAAGCAATGTAAGAGGCATTCTTCCCTCTGACCACCACAATATTATACTGGGAGCTGTGGATATAGTAATTATAGCAGGGGTTCCCTGAAGACCTGAAAGTTATTTCAAGGGTTCCCCATGTTATAAATGCTCAGCTGGCATGATTACCACTTTTTTGACTGACTAGCTGATAACCCGGCATTGCCCGGGTATTTATTCATTGCAATCTTTTATCATACAAGAAAAGGAATAAAAAAAACTATAGTGATTTTCGTGTCTACAGTGTTTTCATTTTTTTGCCTTTGACTGCACTCGGTCAATTGACTTACTTTTCTCGAAGGCATTATTACAGTTCAAAAAAAGTACGTAAAAATATAATCAAATGGCACACTGTCACTGAGCAATACATACACACATACATACGTGCAAATATACCTCTGACATATACCACAGTGCTGTACAAAGATCAGCGGTGCTCTGATATATCATATGTCTAGCAATGTCATACGTCTAGCAATTTTGGTTTAAATGTCTCGATGTGTTTCCTAGTGATGACATACACAAATACATACAAATATAGCTCTGACATATAGCACAGTGCTGTACAAAGATGACTGGTGCACTCACATGAGTCTCAGTCATATGTATAGCAAGTTTGGTTGAAACGTCGCTATGCGTTTTTGAGTGATGGTCGAATATACACACATACATACATCCAATTGTATATATAAATTTATATAGCTCTGACATATACCATAGTGCTGTACAATGAAACACTGAGCTAGACCCATCACTATCTGTACAGAGGAGCTGACACTCTAATGTCCCCCCACAGTCACACACTATTATTATACATTTATATACCTGTGACATATACCACAGCGCTGTACAAAGATCAGCGGTGTCATATGTCTAGCAAGTTTGGTTTAAATGTCTCTATGCGTTTCCGAGTGATCACCAAATATAACTCTGACATATAGCACAGCGCTGTACAAAGATGACTGGTGCACTCACATGAGTCTCAGTCATATATGGCAAGTTTAGTTGAAATGTCTCCATGCGTTTTCGAGTGATGGTGGAACATACACACATACAATCGCACATACATACACACACACATATATACATACATCCAATTTTATATACATAGATTGACAGTTCATGAATTAACTACCAATCGCCACTGGTTTTGGCAGCTTTACAACTACTGCTGTATTTATAAAGGGGCAATTGATACAATCATCATAAAGAATTCTCCTCTGTGACAGGGACACACGAATCACCACTTTTCCATAATTTCAATAAATAAGGCATGTATACCACTTTCAAAATGTAAAGATTGGCTACTCTGAGTAAACGGTGATTTAGATCACGAATTTTAGGCAGTGATGGTACAGTGATCAAATCACTGGTTGCCGCTGTATAAAAGATCACTCCGCCAATTTAAAAGTGGCAGTTCGAAACAAAAGGAAAGGGCTAACCTGGGGGATATAAATTCAGAATGTGAGGACTGTTCCAAAGTCAAAAGCAGAACAGCTGGTCAATGGGTGGTACAGTTTCTCAGTGGCTAGACTTGCAGTTCTTTGGTTCCATCTTCAAATCTCATCCAGGTTATTATATTTTCATGGGTTATCTTTGGGCACTCTGCTATTCAACTACATACCAAAACATACTTAGTTCATTGTTTTCCCCTAAAATTAGAATTAGTCTATGGTAATTGCATATGTTATGCTTCATGTATGCATTTCAATGTGTCATTTTTTTACTTTGAATATAGCATACCAAAATTATCTTCTGTTGGTGATACCATTAGCTGATTCCACCTTACTACCTGTCCCATTGACAGTGGAAAAATGACTTTGTGCTTGGCTTTGTGCTGGCGCAGACCAACAAATCTCAACAAGTGATCTATACACACACAAAACAATGGGAACCCCATGGAGTTTATTCTACCAATTGAGTAGACATTGTTGGTAGCCATTACTTTAATACAAGACACAATATTGTGCATGAAGATCTAGGAAAAGCTCCTAAACTCAGCTCTCATGTGACAACTTTAAAAGCAAAAATTTCACCTCAATGGCAATGGTCATTGGGACAAAACAGAGAGCTAATCACACTAGTGGGGACACAACCAGCAAATAAACCTAAAAGGGGTCCTGACCTACCCTAAAAGACAAAAAATGTATGAGACTTTACAAACAAAACTTTACGAATGAAACTTTACATACATTTTAACATCACTTTCTTGGTACAAAAAACTTGCACAAAATGAAGTGGTGCATTAGAATTTGAGAAGGATCCACAGGGAAGACTGGAATTTCTATCAAAATCATTACAAAAAAAGACAGAGGCTGGTGCTGGATTTTTTTTAACGGAAAACACAGCATTCTCTGGTACTATGAAAACAATTTGATATAAAAAAAAATAAAATGAATAAAGCAACCAACATCAATTAAACAAAAAAAAAAAACATTTTTCTCTTTCTAGTCCTTAATTCAGTGTTTACTCTCTGCTTCCTGATATAACACAGACAGTAGTCTCATTTCTCTGGAAAGCATTACCCTGCAATTGTCTGGGGTTGGGTTAGGTTCTGTAAGATTATTTATATAAGCTGCACAATGGTTTTAACTCAATTGACTGTCAAGGTTAGTTCTGGAATGCACCCAAGCTAACAGTATCTTGGAATAGCCTTAAGGATCACAGCTAGTGATATCTGAAAACATACAGAAGAACAAAAATCTGACATTAATATTTATCAAAATTGATTGCAGAAAAAGAAAACAGCTGGGCACACTTCCCTTTGTTGCTGCTCTGTAAATGGTAGAATTTATGTCAAGGAAGGGTGAAGTGTACCTGCCTGTATAATGTATGCTGGGCAGCACTTGGTGTGAGATTTCTGCAGAGATCCATGTACTGCTAGAACAAGCAGCTGTTTGGCAGGAGGTGGCAGTTGGGTCTGGTACTATGAAAGCTCTGGTCTCCTAGAGTTCTATGCAGGAAAAGCTTGTCTTCTCTCTCTCTCTAGTTTATTCCTATTCACTATAGAACTGAGGATGCTGAAGTGAAGAAGAGAGGATGCTGTGTGGAGCTGTGTTGTGCTGTGCAGGATAAGGGATAACAGACTGGGCTGTTCTCAGAAGGGATTACACTCAGCACTGTATCAGAAAGAAAGGCAAAGCTTTGGACAACTCACACAGACCACAAAATAAACTGACTCCATTCAGTGCCAGGATCAAGGGGCAGGTGGAATGAATGGGCAAGCTGCTTACTTTTCTGGATGTCTACAGAGCAGGTAAGTCCTGATTTTTTGCAAATTCTGGGTATTCCTTTTTCTTTACCAGTGGAGATGATAATTAGCTAACTGCACCTCAATTTAGAGGTGATCTAACATCTGGATACTGCATAAGGGGGCATACTGCAGGGCACCCCATCTACCAACCAAGTGTCTCCAGTACTACTTGTGTGCCAAAATTCAGCAGTGTCCACTCTCTTGTATGCTCAGATCCAATATTGTTCAGTGCTATTTTATTATTGTATGTCATTTTCCCACCTGTGGTCAGATCTGATATTCTGCACAATTTCATGAATCTATAAACTTCTGTTATTGATTCGCACTTGTTTCTGCCCACAATACATAATGTGCATATTATGAATGTGCTATTTGATATTATATATATATATGTGTGTGTGTGTGTAAATAAAATGAAAATATTATATACATTGCATATGTTAAAATATATCAAATCAATGTGCTTTTTGATACATATATATATATATATATATATATATATATATATATATTATGTGAAATTCAATGAAAACAGACACATGCATGTTGCATTGATTAAAACAGTCAATGTACTTTTATTTTTACCCTGGCATATTTTGGGGTCACATAGTTGAACTCACTTTGCAGAAATAAGCTTTTTTCTCCATGGCAAATATTATAACAAATAATATTATAAATATTATAACAAAGAAATAATTTAGGTAGGGTTTTTCTGTATTTAAGTTCATTGTATTTCTAAGTGATCTTTGCAGAGTATGATGGAAAAAAAGTGAGCTTGTAAATCGTTACGATCTGGCCATGCTGCATTCATCCCTTGGCACTGCTATAACAAGGACTACGATGGGTTATGCTGCGGTTGCTTCTGCATGCCATGGCAAGGATGATGAGCTGAACAGCCTCGTCGGTAGCGCTGCGCCGCAATGTGTAATTACGGTAACAGTCAATGTAAATCTCCTGTACAAAATATCATTGGGATAATCAGATGAAGAAATGGGAATAGGCATCAATGTGTAAAGATTTATTGATAAGGTATTGATCAATCTATGTTCTCTTTCAAAAAATTGGACAGCTACATTTATTATATTATAGTGAATGGAGTCATTATTCTAAAGTATGCTTTATGTTAGAAATCTGATCTTTTGCAGGTTTCCTTTTTTTTTTGGTCCCCAGAAAGTAAGGACAGGAATTCCATTCATTGCTAATTAAATTTCACTCCTGTGTGTGGGATCTACCTGTGTGCAGCAGCAGGAGAATAGCAGAGCAGAGTCAGTAGAGGGAGTCAGATGCTTGTTGCTGCTACTCTGCAGAGATTAGCATGGCTTGCTGCTCTCACATCTTCTCACCATTGTTTCCTAGCAGGTTTAGACTATTTGGGAAATGACAGGGCTAGGTGTTTTTTTTTAAATAATATAATGTACCAGCTACATCTCATACAACTAAGACTCATATGCCATTCAGAAATTATTACAACCCAATAAAACACAGCTATTTGGCAATAGAAGAATGGAGTGGCGCTTCATGTGAACAAACAAAATTACTGTTTGAGTGCATTGTTGCTTCAATGGGTTCAACTAATAAGTTCAAATACACATCTTTATTATTTTCATGTTTGTATGGGTGTCTTTAACCGGAAGAATAGAGACCTAGGGATTGGAATAAAGATAATTCTACTAACGTGCAGGCTCCAGGGTTGTCATTTATATCTAGTCATTTACCTTTATACTCATAAATATAAATAGTTCCAGGTCTTATATAGTAATGAAGTCTCATTCAGAATGCCAACCCTGGAACCAGTATCTTACTAGAAAAGTTATTTTAGCCTCACATATTCAGTTCGAAGGGTCAAATCAAAACAAATTTATATATTTATAAATATATATATATATACATATATATATATATATATATATATACATATATATATATATATATATTAGTGTTATAAGAAAAGCTGGGTGAACTATGTAACATATTGCACAGTGCACTGAATGGGTTGTAGTATGTCACATCCAGCAGAATGTACAGTCGGTTGGAGAATGTTGTATACAGAACATACAGACTTGGCACACTTTTACACGTATTATATTCAACATGGAGTTTCATCTATAATACACAACACACTGCTTTGGCATGCCAGATGTTGGGCAGCTTGCCTTTCATTCAGGATTTTTTTCTGTAATATATCTATGGTATAGTGGTTGAGCTACATCATCTTTCCTATTTCAGTAGGAGGAGAATTTTCTCTGTATTGTCCACAGAAGATACATTTGAGGTCCAATAGTGAGCAAGAACTAAACAGAATTTAGGCAGCCCATGTTAAAAAAAACAAAATTATATGACAGTAGAGACCTTTGTCTCTTTGTCATAGATTGTTCTACCTGCCTGCCTTTTTTGTGTAAAAGTACAGTAAGAAGTATATTCATAGCTTAGTATACAGGCTCTACAGGATTTTGCACTGGGATGGAGTAACTTCTGTGCGTATGCTCAGTCTGTGCGCATGCACAGAAGTTGCGTTATCCTTCTCTGACCAGTGAAGATGGCCGGACACTCAAAACCTGGAATCAGACCAAGAAAAGTTGGAAGCACCATAAACAGAAGAGAGCGAATACATTGCACCACTTTAGGGGTCTGTTTGACAGGTAAGCTTATCAGGGTGTACAAATCTGTTGGACATGCCTGCACCTTATGACAAAAAGCTATTTTTAAATTTTGACTTTTCCTGAGAAAATTGAGTAGGGCAACCCATAGGATCATCAGAGAGGCAGATTGGACAAATCGTGCTTGACTTATATAGGAAAAGTCAAGATTTGCGTATAAAAATAATATCTTATAACGCTGAAAATGTTTACCGTTTTGAAATGATTTACAGCTCATATGTTATTTCCTCACTTTCAATTGCTCATATTTGCAATAAGTTTTGAAGATATTCATTTTGAATAGGCTGACCATGATTGTAGTAGAATATTGGCAGCAATACAGGAGAATACACAAAAATAGAATGTTTAGACGATACTGATTTTCTGTACAACCTAATGACAGTTAATTGTTTTAATAATTGAGTTGCTGCCTAAGTGTATCCATAATATAAATAACATGTGCTTGTTATAGCTATTTTAGCCTGGATTTGGAATAATGTCATGCCATGTAGCCACCATGAAAAGCACTAGTGTGATAGATTAGAAAGCCTGCATGCTGGTTTTTATTTGGGTGACACTAAACTTTTAGAATGGTCTAGAATAGTTGCTTTGGAACATTCCAATCAGCCATGCAAGAATTACAGCCCAGTTGTACAATCTAGTGATCCATTGAACAACATAAGTGTTGGTGAGCATTAAAGAGATTGTAGAATTTGATTGGAACGTTCCCTGATGCTGTTTTGGGAGGTGGTGTTGTGTACGTTTGCTGTGTAGGCTATGCCTCTCTTGCCTTGGTTTTGTTTTCAGTAAGAGCACAAGGAGGGTAAACCCTGATGACAGCTCAAGCGTCATCAGGATTTTCCTTTCCCCAGCCAATCACAGAGCACTAGAGTTGAATGAATAGGGAGACTTGTCCCCATTTAGCCTTTAGTGCTTGGGGATTTGTGGGACTTGGATAGAGAATCTCTATCCAAGAACGCATTCTATAGTTAGGCTAGGACTGCAAGAGCAATTGGGAGAGGAGCTGTTAGCTTTGCTCCCCTGATTGCTGTTGCCACCCTATAGTATGTGTTCCTGGATAGAGTTTCCCTATCCAGGAACACAGGACTCCTGTGTTCTTGGATAGAGAAACTCTATCCAAGAACACATACAAATAGTAAAGGGCTGCAAGAGCAATCAGGGTAGTGGAGCTGTCAACTCTGCTCCCCCGATTGCTCTTGCAGTTCTACACAGTCCCGAAAAATACCATGAATGTCCCCCCAATTGACATTAATAGTGTTCGAATTCAACGTTCGATCACCTGAACAATATCCCCTTATTTTATCGAATAGCTGTCGAATCGAATAGTGAGATATTCGACCAACACTATAACTGAGCTAATCCCCGAACTCTAATGCTTTAATGCGAAAGGAGAGGCAGTAAGTTAAGTGCTACCCCATCTTCGACAGTACTGGGTCAATCCCTCATGGTTGGCATGTGGCAGAAAGTGCAGTACATAACATTCTACCCCATGCATGCAAGTAATAAGTATTGTTCTTTGCTCTTGGTAGCCAAATAGAGCAACAAGAAATGGAGAGGGGGCAGGGGAAGTCGTTGTTGTTGGAGAAGCAGGGAAATAAGTAAATTTGTCACTTTGCATTACATGAGTATGAAACAAGCTCCCAGAAGACCAGAAGGGAAAGGGATCTCCACATTCAATATACTCCTTCACAGAGAGAGTGGTTTGCAGGAAGTGGTATAGAACCCCAATCTGAGCTGTGCCGGAAATGTGGTAGAGACAGGGGTACAATGTTGCATGTATTCGAGGAATGCCCAGTCCTCCGATCTTTCTGGTCCGGGATAAGGGAGATCTGCCAGAAGATGGCGGTAAGACATGTCCCAGATGATCTGGCCTTTTTTCCTCTACACCTTCACGATTGGCCCCAGAAATCTCATAATAACTCTGTGGTGAAATATTTGGTGATAGCTGCTAAAGTGTGTGTTCCTAGATTATGGAAGAAATCAAACCCTCCCACTCTGGGCCAGTGGTTACGTAAGGTAAACACAAATAAAATCTGAAAGACCTTACTGCCACTGACAGCAACAATTCCTTGAGACCTGGTCTTCTTGGATTATGTTCCAGGAAACAGAGGAATACAAAAAACTGTTGGTCACACAGGGAGACTCTTAGGGCTTTTTCTGAAAAACCAGAGTTTTGAGATTCTGGTTCCTTATGCAAATTTACCTGGGATGATGTTTACGAATGTTCACATGAGGTTTTTGCTTGTAACAACTTTTACCATGACTATCTTTGTTTAAGGCGGAACAAAAGACGCTATCACACCTCTTCGTATCCCCTTTTTCTGTACGACATGTTATTTGCACTTTATTGTTTCATTTTGTTCTGTATCTTGTTTTTATACCTGTATACTTGAAAACTAAATAAAAATAAAGTGTTAATAAAAAGGCTGTCAGCGTAGCATTTCTTTAGGCCAAATATAATTGTGCAACATTATTAGTTGTTATTATGGCAGCCTCCAACCTAAGGCAATGTCAACACATTCCCCCAGACCTGCTTAAAAAAGTACAGAATATTTGTTAGTATTGATAACTCTTACATGCAAAGATCATTTACAAATTCTGCCCATATCAAAATTTCACACTTCTAGGCAAAAGTGTAATAAACCTTCATAGATGCATGAACTTGGCTCCATTCCGAGGTGTATTTGACATGTAAGGATTTCAGCTCATTTTAGAGAGATGCAGTTATTTGCATATGGTGCCCATGGCAAAGAAAGAAAACAAGGAATGCAAAACAAAAACTGCGTAAGACATGTATCCAAAAATAAGTTCACATTTATATAATAAACTACATTGGCATATGATTTGTTACGAATAAAAATCCTAATGGTATGTTAAAAAATGTTTTGTTAAAAAGTATTTTACCTAAAAAACATTGTTTTCTTTTTTTTGGACAGTGTAAGGTATAAATCATCATCATAATATATCTGATAATGGGAAGTCTAACAAAGGAATATCTTTTATGGAAAGTCATAGAAGTTCTAGAGTCTCTAGAATAAAGAAAGTTGCTTATAGGTTGAGACTGTAAGAACTAAAAATTGTGTGACCTCATAACCAAACTTTTGATTGGTCCAAAAAGCTTTTGCTACCTCTCACTCTGCGGCCCAGAATTGTGTGTTTACTGTTCTGTGGCTCATATAGTATACTTAATAGCCCAATAGGCAGATAATTCTTGTAAGGAACCTTATGAAACATGGTCAGTGGCTTAAAAAACACATTAAGTATAGTAAATTTATTGAAATTTATTTGAAGTCTGCTATTGACAAACAGACTAGCACGTCAAAATATTATCCATTACTAATATTATTATTAGATGGAGGCAGGCGCATTTTGTGAAACAGCCTACCTATGGTGTAGCTGAAGCCATCCTATAGGTTCATTTGGAAGTTAAATGGAGACAGATTGCCCATACTAACATGGATATCCTTCCATTCTTAGAAGGTCAGAAACCAATAAAGCAAAGAGACTGGTGGGATTACCAGACATTTAATATGGATTTAATTCAACATTTTAGGTGAACAAAAGAAACATTCAGTTTCAAAGGGATTTTCAAGGCAACCAACACAGTTCATAATAAAAGTATATTTATTTGAATCATAATTTAAAAGAGCATGGCAGTATAAAATATAAAAACAAACCTCCAAGTATCCCCATTCCTTGTACAATACTCGCCCCAACAGAACACAAAGATGAACAAGTATAAATATCCAATATATACATATAGCAATAATACAGGAATGTACAATGAAAATGGGATGTCAATCAAGGATGTTTCAATGCGTTTCGCAGATGTAAAAATGCTTCATCAAGAAACAAATACATGTAAACAGGATTTACTTGGGATGTGGCAGCGGATGGACTACATCTAAGGCATTGATAATCCTTTTTTATATGTTGAACGTTTTAAGTGAACAATTTAGATTAAAAGGGACAGAGCTTTAATTTTTTTTTTTTTTTTTTAGAATGACGGGGAAGAGGTAGTAGCAATACATAAAGTTTGATTGATTTTTTTTTTTTTACAAACTATATTAAAGTTACTTCCTGCTCCCCATGCCATGTCCCAGAGTTTCATGAGTTGAATGCACAAGGTTTTTATTCTAAGCAGTCTATTTTTTATATAATGAAACAATTACTCATTCAAAAATATCAGAATATTAGAAATGCCAGCTTCAGCCTTGTCCCACATATATGAATGCGTGTAACGTAAGTGATTCCACCTTTCTAGAATAGGTCTTTATTGAAGTAGACCTATGGTTTCTGGCAATAACACAGTACAAGCATTGTGCTATATTTTATTTATGTAGTTTGGCCCACTGCAACATTGTATTTTGTATGAGTGTGACTTTTATTTATTTGCTATTCTCAGTTACAAACATGTGTTCAAACATTTCTGTTATCTATTACCGCTGGCAGATATTTCAGGCTATGGACTGTCAAACACATAACATGTGTAGAGGTTGACATGAGTGAGAAGAAGCATGTGTGAGAGGTAAAAGTATACATTGTCATAAATAGACTTTTGAAGGATCCATTCTTATGGACAGTTGATTGATCTTTTCAAACTGTTTGCCCAGAAATGTAATTTGCACTGAATCAATTGAATCAAGTCAAGGCTTATTCAGCTATTTGGCACTTATTACAGTGACAGACACAACTTCTTTCTCATGTTTTGGTCAAATATACATTTGTTTTGTTATAGAGACACAGCTTAAAGTCAATGTATAGGGGTTGATTTATTGGATGAATATTTGCTGTTCCCAAGGCAAAGTTAGTGCAATTTGGTAAAAGAGATAAAGTTTTGCAAACCTTAACAATCGAATCATGTGCATAGAGAAAGTTTTTTTTCAATTCCTTGATTGGTTATTTTTATCACCACATTCACTAAGCTAAATTATATATCCCTTACAAGGTGAATGTCATTCCTTAGTTATTGGACAGCCTACATTCCTTTATTAAACCCCCTTCATACTATCTATATCTATTTTTCATCATATCATATTCTGACGCACCCCAAAATAAATAAGATCACAAATACTGATCTTATTGTTTAAATTCTTGCCCTTCTTCAGTTCTTTTCATTTCAGCACACAAATCATGTGGTATGAATGCTTCTGAAAAAAGAGATGAGGAAAAAATCTAAAGACCGAGCCAGCTTATCAATAGGGGAAAAACTATTGAAAAAAACTATCTTCAGCAGCAAGATGGCCTGTACCTTACTAATCTCATTGGGCTCTAAATATATCTAAATATTCCTGGTGGGAATCTTCCAGGTCCATGTGTTTCAAAGGTAGTAATTGATTCTCACTAGGGAATGTATAAGGGAATGTCAGATTTCCTGTTTTATAAATAGAGCCCAATATATTAGTAATGTACCTGTCCATGGCAGGTGTCTTTCAGACTTAAGGATAAAGCATTTGGTATCTTTTGGGATCCCTCCCTAACATTTCTAAAACTTTACAAACCTTAACCTAACAAGAAGAGTTGATATAGCTTAATGCTGCAATGTTTTATCCTCATGGCTCCTAAAATGTTTCGTTTTAATCATACATATGCACATCCAATGTAAAAGAAGTATGAAGTGTAAAAGTGTAAAAGTTGCCATGATTTTATGTGGGCTAGGGCAGAACTTTAATCACAATGTTTTTGAAATTTTGCTATTCCCATCTTTGGGGAACATTTTGGTATTTGCTTAATTTCTCAGGGAACGTGTCATCTAATTTTTTGTTTTAAGGTTTTTGGTCACATTAAGCACTTTTATTGCATTCACCTAGACATCTATATTAAAGCAAAATCATCTTTAGGTGTTCAGAAGCATCTAAAACCATCACCCAACCAACACAGATCCTTACATAGGCAGAAAACACTATGTTACAGTACTTGTTAGGCTGTGTTTAGATATGAAACCAAATATTTGCTTATTTTACAATGATGATACTAATAGATGCATTATCCATGCACGTTTGATAGCAGATTTCACATTCAAAAGTTCCATACATAGGTTTTAATAGAAGTGTAAGTCATCGAATGCCAGGACAAAAGACATGCTCCTCATGTGATTAGTGAGGAAATATTTTGAGATCCTGTTAATAATATCACTTGCCCCAAGTTATAGCAAGATAATGGAACTTACTATGGTAGCTAAAATCATTCTCCAAGGGTGTTCTGAGTAATTGTTAAAAGCAGTGTTAAATGTGCAACATCTTTTTAAACTGTTTAATGTGGTGAAATAAAGAAAAAATATTTAACTAACCAATATGGTGCAATTATTATACAGTATTTATATAGCACCATCATATTATGCAGTGCTGTACAAAGTTCATAGTTGTGTCACTAACTGTCCCTCAAAGGAGCTCACAATCTAATGTCCCTACTATAGTCATATGTGGTAATGTAGTCTAAGGTCAATTTTAGGGGGAAACCAATTAACTTAACTGCATGTTTTTGGGATGTGGGAGGAAACCGGAGTACCCAGAGGAAACCCACACAGACATGGGGAGAAGATAGTGTCTTGGGTGGGATTCGAACCCAGGACCTAGCGCTGCAAAGGCTGGAGTGCTAACCCCTGAGCCACCGTGCTGCCCACCTTCACATTGGAAGGAATAACCTAGACGAACACATGGAACATGTTGAATGTTGAGTCGTGAACCAACGTGAAGTACTGCTGGATAAATAACTCAGATAGCCAACCAATGAATTTAGAATGTACCCTAATTAGTTGACAAATAGAGGTAAAAAAACTATTGGTTACTGGGGGAGCTACTCAGAGGGCCTGATTTATTAAAGCTCTCCAAGACTGGAGAAGATAGACTATCATGGAAGAACCTGGGTATAAACCTGAAATAGATTTAATTTCTTCTTATTTGGCAATCATGACTAGGGATAAGCGAGCGAGATTTTAAAATTCGATCTCGTGGCGATTTGGGACATTCTCGCTTACTGAACATGTAAGCGAGAACCGCCTGTGTAAATTCAGCCATCGAGATTGAATTTTTTGGGACCTGCAAGAGCAATCAGGGGAGCAGAGTTAAATTATTGCAGCCTGGGAATCACCCTCTAATGATTTCCTTGGTCTTCCGATGGGTCCGCAAAATCGGTTTGCCGAAATTTCGCAGACCCATCGAAAGTTGGAGGAAAATTTTCATGAGAATGTCAGAGGCATTCTCGCTCATCCCTAATCATGACCAAATCTATTCCAGCTTTCCATTAAGGTTCTTCCATGATAGTCTATCTTCTTCAGTCTTGGAGAGCTTTAATAAATCAGTGTCTTTGCGTAAAACATTGATTTAGACCATTGCTCTTTATATAAGCTGTCTTCAGATTTACAGCTAAAGGCCCTTTAAATTGTCTCTCTTCAAGAATAAAATCAAATATTCCTTTATTCATTTGGTACAATAAACTATGCTAATGTTTCCTTTCTTTACGATTTTAATTAAAATAAATTTGAAACCTGATGAATTTCACCCAGCCACCTCTGTATACAGATGCTACAGGCTGTGTAATTAAAGACCATAAACTGTTGAAAAATCCAGAACCAGTCATGATGAATACGGTGGCAGCTCTCCAGATATCACGCCACTATTGTTCAGATGATGCAGATTGTAATTAATAGGCACACATTTCTTACATTTGCCATGAATTGTAATGAAACTCTGTTTATCTGTGGGATTCCACACCATCCCATTTGTCAATAAAGAGACTACTTATAGGGCTGCCATTAAGGTGAATTAGAAGCCTGGCTTTACTTGTGAATATTTTAGCATTTGTAAATTAGCACAGATGAATTGGTGTTTGTTGAGGCACAGGGGCTTGTCTCTATGATATTAAACAGCAAACCACGTCATTTATTTTTGCACTTAAACTGATGAAATGTCACTATGTTGACATCTTGTCTTTTACCTTTAATTTTTACTAAATATTGTAAATGGTTGCTTTAGTTAATTTCCTAAAAGCTTAAGAAAGCGACAATCTATTCACAGACTTAAAAAAACGTATAGCAATACGTTATATAACATATAGCAATCTTATGGTAGGGAGTCTCAACTCTGTCTAAACTCCTGCTTGAGCTATCTGTTCACCTCCCTAACCCAAACTGTGGCACAAGTTGTTATATTGGAATAAGAAATTCAAGTTTGCAGGTTTATAGGCTTATTACTTTAACACCCTTTTTTCCTGACATGCATTGGTGCTTTTGATTGACATTTTTACTCAATGGCAACCCAAATAAACTTTAACCTTGAACGTCTTTACAAAAAGTCGCTATGTACTCTGCTTTCAAAAGCACATCATAAATGACATGTCTTTGCAATGTGATGTGTTGGGCTGCTCATGCACATTATTGTTGAATGCAATACATGGCAATGCACAAGGCAACACAAGTTAAAAGATAACTCAGAGCACAGCTGTAGTATGAACAGGTCCTAAAGCTAAACTCCTTTTTCAAAACTAAACCTGCAGTTGGGCTCTTTCACTGCAGGGGTAAGTGTCTGTTTTTGATTAGGGTACTATCAAAAGAAGTTTTACTTACCCCACGCTTTGCCTCCTAAGCAGCTGGTGCTGTACTCTTTTTTTGATGTTCCAAGTTATGGGCTGGCCCATGGCGTTCTCTATTACTGAAAGCGGACCTCTCAACTTTACATAAAAGGGTGTAGAGGTAAAATAGTAAAAATTACCTACTTTATTTTTGTTTTTGGGTGGTCTTGTTTGTCTTTATTGCCATGATGGTTACAGACTGAATGGGAGTGCCAAAGGAAAGCTGTTGGACATACTTTGTAATAAAAATGGACAACAAATTCTGAATAATAGTAAAAAGCTATGAATAAAATTAGAATAACGCTTATTGAATAAAATTGGATTAACCCCACTGCCAAGATTGTAAGCTCTTCGGGGCAGGGTCCGTCTTCTCCTCCCGAGTCACTGTCTGTATTCATCTGTCATTTGCTACCCCTATTTTATGTACAGCACTGGGTAATATGTTGGCGCTATTTAAATCCTGTTTATTAAATATTATTATTATTAATAATAATAATAATAATAATAATACATGTGTGGGGTTTAAATGGACAATCTATTTATAAAACAGGGAATATGACATTCATTCACACATTCTCTGCCATTAAAACACATGGACCTGGACGATTCCCACGAGGGAATGTTTGAATTAATGTCTAATTCCTAGTTTAATAAATAGAGCCACTTTTGATTTTGCACAGAATTTTTGGATTCGTTTGTTATGTGCTTTTTATGAATGTAAGCGCAAATTACAAGACATGAACCAAGAATAGGCTAACACCTATACAGCTTTTTAAATTATTTATAAAGGCGATTTGAACCGAGCAATGTGGAAAAGAAAAAGTAAAAAAAAAAAGGATGCCAAAAACACCCACAAATGGCAATAACCCTATAAACAACTCAAACAAAATGTTTATTAATTTAATTTATTGGGTGCATTTTGAGTGTATGTTGGCTGTGTGTTGTCATTGCAGCCTATTAATGAAATCCACCAAAACACTCTCCATAGGAATAAAAGAGTCAAACACAGGTTCAACAGCAAGGGAAACAATCCATGTGAACTTATCTTTACTTAACTATTATTTGTTCTTTTTAGCACTTGCCGGCAGTACCTACAGTACGCTCAGTATTTAGGGGTTGCCTCCCTAAGCAACAATGAATACTTTTGGTTGTTGAATAACCTTACAATTAGCCCCTTCCTAGTCATCAGAACCTATTTCTAGTAGAATCTCAGCATGTGTTTAGGTTGTTTTTAAAAAATGAAACAGCTATTTATTTTTGCCATGATATCCATGTCCGCCACACATATGCAAAACCTAGAATTAAATGACTGCAGGCCTAAAAGGCAAATACCAAAATGGACAACACAAGTGAGGGAAAATGTTTTGGCTAATAGGCTCATGCAAATATGGTTCAGGAATTGCCTTTTGTGGCTGGGTTCCAATGTTCATTTACAATATAGACAAACTGTTAACATAAATAACTCAGCTGGTTCTCCAGTTGCTGTTTTTATTTTTTTAAGCAATGTTCCTATCTTCAAAGCAGGTGTGTTGGATTTAGACAGATTTTTTTTACCTATGCAAATTACTGGTTAGTAACTGCAAATTGTAGGTGAGACTAAAAGCTCCCAATTTCCAAACAGTTCTGTGTTATTAAATAGGTATATTTGTCTTGAGAATCTTCTAATTAAATTTTTATATACTCTGTCAAAGCATTTGATGACTCTCATTCATTTTTCCTAGGGGTAAAGAAATACCTAAGGGGTAAATTATAACACTTTTTTTTTTCACACGCATTTTGTTATATACGGGGGTGTTGACAACACCATCCTGCAGTGTTACAATGTACACGGTGCACCTTTGCTTTAGACCACTGCAATGCATGGTGTGTGTTGCACTTCAATGCAGAAAAAGGATATATAAAGCAGAGACAATTTCTCCTGCCTTGGGGTCCATTCATAATACTGGGTACCAGTAATAGGTTTTAAGTTGATCAAAAATAAAAAGCCATGATAAGTAATGTGCCTATTCCTCCTTACCACCTAACCTTCTATATCAGGGGTGCCAAAACACAGAGGGCCAAAATGAAAAATTTGGACAAAGTCGCGGGCCAACCTTGATATTTATTGAAAAAATATCTACAATTGGGAAAGGTCGCTAATGAATGTCAACAGAGGAGGGGGTGCTTGTGGGTCCTGATTGACACGCCAGCAGAGAATTCTCGGGATTTGTAGTATTAGCGGTGCATTTGACATTTGGATTTTTCCCGCGGGCCAAATACAATTACAGTGCGGGCCAGATTTGGCCCGCGGGCCTGGGTTTGACACCACTGTTCTATATGGTTTCTATAGATGGTACAACTTTCTGTTTTTGCAGCATTATGTGTAGCGGTAGAGTTTGTCCTTAAATCACCTGATTGCTTGCAATGTATAAAGCTATTGATCCCTATACGAGCTCCTGCTGCTTCTTTACATTCCCTTCCTTGCTTTACATATCTTGATAACAGCTCTACCATCCAACAAATAAGCCTTTGTTATCAACTTTAAGGATGTATTTCCTTTCAATGTCCAAGAATCAGTAAGTTCTTGAATCTAGGTAACTGTAATTCAAAATCTCTCTACAGATTTGACATATTACTTGGAATAACATTTGGTTAATAAAAAAATATGGCATTCACAGATCTATTCGATTTGAAAATCAATATACTTATTGCTAGTGTTAATCATGTACAGTCACATACCAAAGGCTTAAGTCCATGCAGTTTAGCTTATATAAACACTTTTCCTGCTAATTAATTTTTGTCCAGGCCATCAGAAAATGCTGGAAGCTGCTGCTATTCATGAGTAGTTTATGGGATGTTTCTATCTAGAAAAGAACACCCCATAGGTTGCCACTTTAAAAAAATGAACAGAAAGAGATGTTGTAGCTTGCATTGCATGCTGTACCCTAGCACAAAGTGGACATGGCTTGTTTCGAATATGTTGAAAAGTTGTGGCTATACCAGCTGGTTTAGTACCATAATAGGCAACAATTATAGAGGCAATAAAGAAGAGTTTAAGACTTATTAGGGTTAAGTAATAGTTAATAAAAAATAATTAAAAAAAACACAAATTTTGACATTAATATTCATCCATCCATCATTTACATTTTAGATTTTTTCATTTAGCCTTTTGCAGCACCCCTTCGGCATATTGAGGTCACTTTAAAGGATTTAGAGGTAGATTTCGGATAGTTCTGGAACTCGGTTCCACACAGAATCAAGTTCCAGAACTTTGTGGCCTATGGCAATTTGGGCAGGTACTTACTAAGAATTTAAATAGTTAGAGAACTGAGACATTGGACCTGATTTATTAAAGCTCTCCAAGGCTTCACTTTGGCTGATCGAGCAACCTGGGATGGATCTGGTCCAGGATTGAAAACATTTGCTAACAAATAGCAAACTACTTTTAAGAAATCCATTTATGGAGAGCTTTAATAAATCAGACCCATGATGAAAACTGGGTGACCCTTTGAGCCCTGGAATGCTGACATATAAGGTCAGGGCGGGTGGCCCTGAAGGCATGGCTAAGCTTGAGCCTGAAGCTTCAACCCTAATGACAGAATCCTGCAGGTTCTCAAATTTGGCACTTACATACACACTTGCTACATACACACTTATATATACACAGGCTACATACACACTTGCAATGGTTCTCATCCGATAATCGGCTCAGGGCCAATATCGGACGGGAATCAATCGTGTGTACAGGGCTCATTGTCCATCGCCCAAACGACTGTCCTTGTGAATCCACGGACGATGGATGACGAACGATCTTAATGGAAGTGAAGGGGGAGAGCGCACAGCGAGGTGCCCCTCCGTCATCCCCCCCCCTCCATAGAGCAGAACGGTGCTATATGTACAGCACTGCTTCATGCATTGTGCAGTATTTTGTTGTTGGAAAGGATGGTGAAAGATCCTTTCCAACGACAATTATTGAACTTGTGTACATAGCCTTAGACTTTAGGGACAAGGTCACACTGGCATGGAAAATTTTTTTCCCCATGTGAGAATTTAACATTCTACAAGGAAGTGAACTTTGTTCCCCGATTATTATTTTGATGTCCTCACCACTCTTCTATGTGTGTTTGATTTACAATAAAACTCCTAAATCAAAGATCTGTCAAAGATGTGAGTTCCTGTGTGTCACCCTGCTAGTAGGGACCTGAGTACAACCTGGCCGCCCCTGGAGGGGGGAGCATTACACATTTTTCCTAGGTTTGCTTAATCTGATATTATTGGTAATTAAAGTCTTGCACCCTGATATTAGCAGTAACCAAAATACATTGTTACAATATATTTATGAATTAATTTATAAGCACTTTTTGCAGGTTTCATCCAGATAGGAACTGTACTCACCATGTCTTTATCTGGGAAATTCTTATTCTGCTAGTTGTTGAACTTGATGGTTTTATTCCTTTTTTTCATCCTGAATTACTTTGTAACTATGCCTGCTACAAGAAGAATGGGTGCCAACCCTATTCCTTTAGCTTGAGACAACAAAAAAATACAATCTTTCCAATAGTAAAAAAATTGATACTTCCAAAGTCTGTACAGTGGAATTGAGGTCCCATGATCAGGGCTTAGTGGTAGGTGCACTTAAGTAACTTCTGGGTATGCTTTAATAAATTTACTATAAACTATAAGATTTTTCTTATAAACATATACACAAATGGCACCCTTTTTTTAAAAGAATCATAAATGAAATGACGGCTGTCTGATTGGCTATAATTGAGGATGATGTGGACATGACATTTGCTGGCAAGCCTACAGAAACGTTTATGTACTTACTAGATGTTATGTCATTAACTTTGATAATTTATAATGTAAAAAAATGTCTCTGGTGATTAACTAGCTAACATGAGCCAATGACATGGGGATAAACTGTCTGTGACACATCTGCTGCAGTGAGACTACAAGTCCCAGCATGTCCTGTTAGTTAGCATGCTGTAATTTGTTTTGTAACAGCTGGGTAGTTATCCAAGGCTTTCACACTTGCCAACACATGCTGATTTACTGGAAAGTGCGGCTCCAGTAAATTATATTGTAAAAGTTAAGTCATGGTTGGCATTGAAGCTAGATGGACAAATAGACGTGAATAATCCCTTTCCACCCATAAAAAGTGGCCAATACACTGACTAGTTCTGCAAAGGATTAGCAATAAAAATGGGTAATGCCCCCGTATTGGTCAGCATACAGGTGATCACAAGATCCTAAAACCCATACCTGAAGCTCTATACAATACTGATGGCATATGGTCATTTCATTTTCAGAAATAAACATACAAAAGATCCACTGCATTGTTCTGATATCTTCAGAATAAAATGCTGTAGTCTATTTATAAAACAGTGGGCCTGATTTATTAAAGCTCTTCAAGACTGGAGAGGATACACTTTCATCAATTAAGCTAGGTGATTCAGCAAACCTGGTATGGATCTGGTCTACGATTGAAAACATTTGCTAACAAATACTAAATTACTTTTAATGCATCCATTCCAGGTTTGTTGGATCACCCAGCATGATTGTTGGTTTCTGATCAACAAGAAAATGAAGGCAAACCTTAATAACACTGTGGACCCCTTGGGTACTGCATTTGCATCCACTCAACTTTGACTGGCAACTCCTTCAGTTATATTGCACTTCTTGTAACTCTCCAGGGTTTAGTGCAGGGGTGTCCAAACTTTTTGCAAAGAGGGCCAGATTTGGTGAGGTGAAAATGTGTACATTCAGCATGTACTCAGGGTAAGTGTGAGCTTGGTCTGCATGGCTCCCGCACAGCACATGCCCACCTGGGAGGGATTCCCTTTGCACGGAGTCTGGTGTCAGTGCGGCCTCAGTGCAGAGCACGTTCGTGGAATCGGAGTGGGTGTGGGCCGCGTGGGTACCGCACAGCACGCACCCACTATAATGACGTAGGGGATTCCCTGTGCACACATGGGGACTCCCGTCCTGCCGATTATGTATGCCGAGTAGCGGGCCGATAATTGCAAGGCGGTTGATCACCTCCTATGAAATATAAAATAGTTTTTTTGTACGCTTGTATTTTATACTGTGGTCAACAGTGCTGACGGGCCACATATTATTGATTTTATGGCAGAGGCCGCGTGCCAGTGGAGATCTGAACACAGGCCGCAGTTGGTCCCCGGGCCAGACTTTGGACATGCCTGGATTAGTGCCTTTCTATAAAAGCATCTTCCTCTTCTGTTGCTTTTCTTTTCTTCTAATTTTCTTCACCCAGGTTCTCCTATTATAGTCTCGTCTTGGAGAACTTTAATAAATCAGGCCCAATATGTGCACTATGCATATAGTTTACCTTTCTCTTGTTAACTGTGTTTAAGCTCATTAGTCTTTGTTAGAATTACATTGTCTCTTTTGATATCAGTGTGTCAATATACCATATATATTCAGATGTGAGATGTTCTCATCAGATGTATTCACACTTATATATGCTATATTTGCTTTCAATGTTGATCATAACTTGATATCAAGTTTCATATTTGATATTGTTTTTTAAACCTTGAAAAGCAATAAAAATACATTAAACTGAAAAAAAAATTAAAATAAAATTAAGTAGATAGTACTGGCTGCCTATTTATTTTAAGAACTTTTGAGTTATGGTCTGAACACTGATGGGGATCTTGTTTTTTGGGGTCAAACAAAACCAAAGCCTTTGAATAATCCTCGCTCTCATACAAACCCCTTTTATTATTTCATTCTAAATGTAAGCACTGTTTTTTCTTATTCTGTTTATGCAGTAAGACATAATTTGTTTAAGAGCCCAGGAAATAAAAAGAGAAAATTGCATTTGCACTGGTATTTAATTAGCAAATGAAACAATTATACTTTACTGGTGACTTCCATAACCCATCTAAGGTAACTTTACAGTGTAAATGTATTTTCTCTTCAGAGGATCTTGGATGGGGGTGGTTAACTAGAATGGCCCATAAGGGATTTTGAAGTAATGTTAGTGTGGTCCAGCATGGCTATCACTCACATACAAATTGTATCCTTTATTAGGATCTTTAAAGAACAACAAAACACATGGCTAAAGGGTATAAATACATAAACAAAGCTTGAAACGCCTTTCCTTTTTTCAATCAGGGATATGTGTACACTGGGGGTACAGGTTCTCCTTAAAATATCATAACAGTTAATAGTTTTAGAAAAAAATATTTCATATAATAATAGAATCAGTAAGTACTGATTAAACATACTATGAATGGATTGAAATAATTTATTCTAGAAGAGTACTGGTAATAATTATATGTCAAGAGGTACTTGAGATTTAGTGACCAGCACCAGGAGATACTTGGCAAACACTATTATTTATCAAGGGACCTGCACTTTAATAAAAAATATAACAGCAAAGAAACAGTAGTTTGTTTTACCAGAAGTTTAAAGTTCACCCAGTCCAAATTAAAATGTAGGACTTGTAATGCATTTAGCAAAGATAGCCTTTTGTTCTGTAATTCACATTTTTGTAGTGTTGTGCACCAATCCACCATAATAATTATAATTGATAATGTGGTAATCAGAGAACCCCTTCTTGTGATAAAGGAAAGCTCTTCCCAGACTGATCTTCTCCTTCCCTACTCTATGAAAACTGATCTAAAAACTATGAAAAATGATGTGGATTTAGTTTTACTTTAAATTGGACTTTGCAGGTAATGCAAAGTCCTTATTTTCTTTCTGACCCCCTTCCCGATGTAAATTGACTAATTATATTGCAGGTAGTCCTCGAGTTAAGGACACTTGACATATGGACGGCTCCTAGATACAAACGGGGCTTCCCTGCTTGTTCATGTGCAGGACAGAGGCTTGATAGGGAAGACGGGGTGGTTGGCATGACTTGCAGAAAAAATCTTTTGCTAAACACACCTGAGACTGAGCTCTTTTGCAACATCTTGTAACTCTTTAATGACCAAGAAAAACTCTGAAGTTGTTTCTTTTTGCATATCAAAGCACAACTTGCTCCAGAATATTTTTGAATGTCTTGGCTCCATAAAGTTTTTTTTTTTGTTACTTTGTTTTTTTGTTTTGTTTGTGGTTAACTCACAGTGAGGATTTGTTACAGTACCTGTAACTGCCTAATAATATGTTCAGACAAACATCTGTCCTAATTGCATTTATTAAAATAATATACAAATTCAACTTAAGAAGAAATCTACAGTCCCTATCTCGTATGTAACTCGGGGACTACCTGTACATCTAAAAATTATCTCTAATGAAAAAAATGTATTTCTTTTCTTTCCTTACCCCCATCTTCACTGTCAATTGGCTTAAAGTCACCATCTTTCTATAAAGATTCCTGTAAAATGCTGAGTAGACCAAATCTCAAAATTTGACATTGTAGCCCATTGCAAGAACATGCAATGATTTGGGCTGCTCTGTATTTCCCCAGATCTTGAAAGAAGCTAGATGTAACTCTAAACTAGGTGCCAGTAAAGGAAGACGCATAAGTATGAATTCATTATTTTTAATATATAGATAACTCTGGTACCTACTATATTCAAATGATCCTAAAGATGAAGGAGATGGTGGACAATCTATGTTGTCTTTGGCTTTAACAAAAGTCTAGCTTATACCTGTTACTTAATAAAATAATAAATCTAGAGAAATTATTTCCACTATTACCTGGTGTTTAGATTGAAACATATAAATAAATGAAACTAAGCTGTATTTACTGCAGTGTTATTGGGAATTTCTGAATAACAAAAACTCTTTTTCTTTCCATTGTTCAAACCTATGTCCGCCTGAAACACATGATCGATGCTTTTCTCAGGAAAAGCACTGGAAATGCTTTACACAGCAGATTATTTATTAAGTAGTAGTAATGCTTTCATAAATAACAGTTTGGCAACTAAAACACTGGCTCATTAGTTAAAAAAATATGTGGTTTTAAAGACTGCCTAGAATATTTACGAGCACTTGAGAATAATAACAACACAATGTTTTTACATTGTTTCCAGGTTGTGTCTTCTGTGACTTATGTGGAGGGTAATTTTTAGTTTTGCAAAACAAACTGAATTCTTCACTCTGACTATTATGAAATATATTTTTAAGGAGACTTTGGGGTATATATCTTTTTCTTCAAAAAGTGGGGGTTCCTCACAAAACAAACCCTGATGTTGAATGGGGGGAGGGGCTGGTATTTTGATCCTTAAGGCAATTTTCTTTCTAGAAACTAGATACTTGGTACAAAAACAAGTACCTTTCATTGTAGAACCGATTCTGGCGGTCTAAATTAGAAGCCTTTGCTAAGGGAATTGATGGGTATGCCAGGTAGAATAGCCATGGCAGTGCAGTATTTCCTAAATTTCTGTGGGATCAGGAGAATGTTCCATAAAGTCGTACCTCTTGTAAAGAACTTAGACACAGAATAATCACGTTTCATTCACCTCCAGGGGGTCTCTGTAGAAAATTACTCACATTAAAACCACTACTGCATCCAGCCCAGCTGGGTGAGTGTGGATCCACTGTTAGATAATCATTCCTCTAGCTGCCAAGAGGCATAAAGAAATCCAATTTTGGGTAACCCTTTTCAGGGGCTTGTCAGTGGACTCTTCCCAGCACCCAAAAAGACACAGCAATGGCTTAAGGGGTATTGTCAATTTTGTGATTCGGCTTGTGTAGGCCAGTCTCTCCATCCAATACTTTTATAAAATGGTACAATCCCACAAACAGTACTTAAGAGTGGCCATGGTATTACCACTTTTCTGACATTGTGTGCTTCTAACTGTTCCAGGGGAGCCCATTTGCTCCCTTAAACAGAATACTTTGTATTCACAGTGTAAACATGTTAAATTATGTTTCCCTTCAGATTTCATTAGGTGTGGTCTTTCGGACTGTGCGGTATATTTGAATAATGTCTTCCTGGTAATACTGGAATATTAATAGGCAGCAAGGTGGCTCAAAGGTATGTTCTCTGGCCTTTGCAGCACTGGGTCCCAGGTTTGAATCTCAGCCAGGACATTATCTGTATGGAGTTTGCAGGTTCTCCCTGTGTTTGTGTGGGTTTCCTTCAGGTACTCAGGTTTCCTCCCACATCCCAAAAACACACAGTTGGGTTAATTGGCACCCTCCCAAGATTGATCTTGAGACTTATCTTGGACTGTATAAAAGACATATGACTATGGTAGGGACATTAGGTTGTGAGCCCCTTTGAGGGACAGCTAGTTACATGACTTTGTGCTGTGTAATAGGATGGTGCTATATAAATACTGTGTAATAATGCTTGCACATTAGATTTTGTAAGTGTTTGGAGGTATATTGCCTGCAGGCGGGGGTAAATAAAGGCAATGGAGGGAGGGGTTGCTCCAAGTAGGTTATCAAATCTGTCAAGTCCTGCCACCAGGACTGGGCCTGATGCCCGTGATTTGTATAATTTCGAAAATTGGAGGTAATATGATAATGATGGATGTGCTGCGTGGTGTGTATTTAGGTTTTAGGGCGCTCAAGCTGACTGGTCTGGGGAGGCTAGGGTGGTAGAAGTCAGCTACCATTGTTAAACCAATAGCAGTCCACATGCGGTATAAATTATGTTCCAACCTCTGCGGAAACAGTGGGTTTCCCATGATCAGGAGATACTTCCAAGCATCCCTCACCAAAATATTATGTTTCAAATCATGGGGTAGTAGGGAAATACTGCAATGGAATAGAGCCTTCAGCTCCCACAGGTACACTAGGGCCTGTTTCAGGCATGTGTTTGAATAATATGAGGTTCCCCTAATCCAGTCAGCCACATGCCTAAAATTGCAAGCAAGATTATAAAGTCTAACATTTAGGAAATTAACACCTCCCTTTACGACTGGGGGGAATAGTTTGGTGATAGGGATTCTAGGTCTGTTGTTTTGCCATATAAAATTGGTAAATATTTGATACAACACTTGAATGTCTTTATGTTTAAGCAATATTGGGGTAGTCTGAAGCAAGTACAACATTCTAGGGAATAATGGACCCTACATGCAAGAAAATGATAGCTCTCTGTCTGGCACTGACTTCCTATTTACTGACCTAAAACAAGCATGCAGTAGGGCAAATTGGAGTACATAGATCAATAAATAAATAGGTCCTAAGAGCAAAGGATCAGCAATGCAACCACAACCAGGCAGGGATTTTTTGGGACAGCCCTGACAGCCTACATTGCTTTTAAATAATACTGTGGTTATAAAAAGCCAACGTGAGTTTGTATAGTTTCTTTTTTTATCAGCTCATTGTATTGCTTTAAATGTGTGGTGCTTTTCCAATAAACAGTGCTCCTTAGCTGTTAGCGGAGGTGAATTCTATAACTGACAAAAAATTGGCAGATGTTAAAAAGCTATAAAAAGTATTTGTCTGCATCATTATGTGCCCTGAATTATAAAATGTGATGCACACCATCATGTCATAAAAGCTTATTTTGAGACCCAGCCAGAGATGAAATCATTTGGAGATATTTTCCAATGTTTACTGTAAAAATAAAAAGATGATATTATAAAAACAGAATAAAGACTTTTGTTGGAAAAAAATTGGTCATATTATTACTAATAATCATATTGGTTGTCATGTTTACCTTAATAAGAAATTTGTAATATTCTTGATGTGTTGAGTTTATATATATGTGTGTGTGTGTGTGTATGTACAAATTTAGTGTGTGTATGTACAAATTTAGATTTAAAACATTTCAATGCAGTAATTTATAATTATCTGATATTATATTTTGATTTTTAATTACTAAACATAATACATAATTGAAAAAAAATAAAAAAAAAATATACAAAGTTTTAGATTCACTTTAATATTCCCTCTTTTGTCTTACATAGTTACATAAAGGACATGTCAATTAAACTGAGTTTAGCCTTGAAAAATGACAGAATAGGACGTTATTAGAATTAGAACCAGTATGAGAAAATGGAGAGATATAGGAAGCTGATATTATATTGTACAATATGCTAGTCTTGACATTTCCCCGGTAAATGTTTAGTCTTGCTTGGCTCGAAATCCCTATTAGTAATAAAGCAACTAATCATATTAGAGGGTGAATATGATAGCTTGGTTGAGAAGGTGGGGTAAAGTTAAACATGTATAGGACAGGTCAAGCTTTGGATCAAACATACACTTGATGTTGATTAACAATAAGATACAGATGACCTGGGGTGGTCTTTGCATTCTTTTATTACAGCAAGGTCACTGGCAGCATAAACAGTCATGTGAAAAAGAAAGTACATCCTATTTCAATTCTAAGGTTTTAGGTATCAGGACATATTTAAAAAAAGCATCAAGTTTTTACAGGTTCTAAAAGTAATAAAATCCAACCTCAGGTGTAATACAGCACACAATGGATTATACTGAACAGGTATTATTAATTCAACAAAAATGAAGTCAAAATGGAGAGTCCATATGTGAAAGATTAAGTACACCCCATAATTCAATAACTTGTAGAAACACCTTTATCAAAAATACCTTTAAGTGATTGGTTTCTGTATGACTTTATCAGTTTCTCACATCATTATGCACAAATTTAGGCCCACTCTTCTTTACAACATTGCTTCAATTCATTTGTGGGCATTCGTTTATGCTCAGCTCACGCACCACAGCATTTTAATTAGGTTAAAGTCTGGACTTTAACTGGACGACCTTGATTTTTGACGTAGAACCTGGATTCTTTTCTTTCTTTCCTTGATTCCTTGATTCTTTTTCTTCTGTTGTAGTTGGTGTGCTTGGAATCATTGTTCGGTTGCATGACCCAGTTTCAGTCAAGCTTTAGCTGTTGCATGGATGGTCTCACGTTTGATTTTGGAATACTTTGGTATACA
Source organism: Pyxicephalus adspersus (assembly GCF_032062135.1). Lineage (NCBI taxonomy): Eukaryota > Metazoa > Chordata > Amphibia > Anura > Pyxicephalidae > Pyxicephalus > Pyxicephalus adspersus. The sequence goes on from NC_092871.1 coordinate 24,008,912, forward strand.
GAGGAGTTCATGGTCAACTCAATGACTGCAAGATGGCCTGGTCCTGTGACTGCAAAACAAGCCAAAATCATCACCCTTCCACCACAATGCTCGACATTTAGTTTGTGCTCATATGCTGTGTTTGGTTTTTGCCAAATGTGTCACTGTCAAAGACTCCATCAGGAGCAGGGGATCTGTGCCTCCTTCAGTGTCACCCACCATACACTCCCCTGCTGTCAGCACCCGCTCTGCTAAGGCATCACTTCCTCAGCTCTCTTCCTGGTCTAGGACATGTGATCCCCAGTCAGCTGCTCCACTACCTCAGAGGACTAGATTGTTTCACAGATGCGCTCCCCTGCTGGTTGAGATGTGAACCTTACTAACCTCTAGTCTTCAGGACCCCTCTGGTGGTAGAATAGGATGCAGCAGGTCACCTGGCCCCATCCATCACATGACTAGCTCTTAAAGAGAGGTGAATGGCAACAGGAAGGTGTCTGAACAAGGAGTTCCTTTGGCTCTGCTTCCAGGTTCCTGTTGTTGGTTTCTCTTGTTCCTGATTCCTTGTGTATCAACCTTGGCTTGACCTTGACTGTTCCTGGTCGCTGTCTGCCCTGACCTCTGGCTTGCCTGACTACCCTTGTTTTTACCGTCAGCAGTCACCTACCTCTGTGATCACAGGGGCCACAACCTGGCAGTTGCCCGCAGCGCAACATCCTCACCTCTAGAGGCTCTGGTGAAGACCGGGCAGCTGCTTAGACTCTACACCCTGTGCACGTCCCTACCAACTGCGCTGGTGACACAGAGGGTCCACCATTCTGGCTTGCAGCTACCTGTTCATTATGGCCAAAAATCTCATCTGTGGTCTGATCTATCAGAAGTCTTGGGGTTTGTTCAGATGCAACTTTTAGAGAAAAGAAGCTTTTTCCTGGCAACCCTTAAAAACAAGTCTTATTTGTTCATTCTTTTTATAGTATTGCCATAAACTTTAACATTTACCATGCTTATTGAGGCCTGTGGTGTTTGAAATGTAGCTTCTGGGTTTTTTCAAATTTCTCTTAGCATTTTCATAGTCTGACTTTGTGGTGAATTAGCTGGAAAGATTGGCAGCAGTCTTGAATGTTTTCCACTTGTAAATCATCTTTCTCACTGTAGAGTGGTCAACTTCAGAAATGGTCCTATAACCGTACCCAGATTGATGGGATGTCCATTCTACTTGTCATAATAAACAGTTAAATGCTCCAGACTAACATGGAGGTGGTTACACAATAGTTCTGAGCAGTTAGTCAGGCGCCTGGTTGCTACAAACCTTTGTAATTCGTAAGGGTAAGGGTGTACCTATTTTTTCACACTCTACTTCTGCATTTTCACTTAGTCTTTATTAAATAGAGAATGACATAATGTAATATGTTGTAGGTTGCATTTACCTAATTTTAGGACCTTCTAAAGTCCGCATTATTTTGTTTATTGTGTCCAGATATGCAAAACTTTAGAACTGACTTTCTTTTTCACATGATTGTATGTATGCATCAGAACATGACCTCCTCCTTTTGTTGGGGCTTCCTTTCCCAAGATGAAAGTGTAAGAATTCCTTTGCTGTACCCGAGGACTGGAACTGCTATATGCTGGTTTATGGGTTAATTGTTTAAGCATTGCATACCAGTAATCAGTTCTTTGAGATAGGGCCCAATGGGAAAAGGGCTAGTTCAGACAAAAGAACCTATGTAGATATGCAGCTTCTATAGCAACCATTCTTTGAATGCTATTCACCATATCAAACCATATAGTAATTCAATAAGCATTAATAAAAACATAGTAGCTGACTTAATGAGCATTCAGAAAGAACACTAAATTAAACATGATGTCTTTGTGCCTTAAAGTGTTGAAAACATTCATCCTGAAAAGATGTTGGTACTTTTTCCAATGAGTTAGGTGAAACTTGAATTTCATTCACTGAGCAACGAACAGTATTGGAAATCAAACTTGCTAAAAGGTGCAGCATAGGGGAAGATTGGCCACATGGATAAAACTGCAGAATGACATGGAAAAGCAAAGTAATCCTAATTCAAATATATTATATTTAGATAGAAATGCTTGCTTTGATCCAGTACTAATGTTGGTAATGGATAAACGTTGCTGGATTAAATTACTTACTAGTTCCTTAAAATGGATCTCATTTTACTTGTTGCAGCAAAAGCCTAAATCCTTCTGTAAAGCTAATATTAAAGACCAGAGTATTTTTTTTTATTTTATGCTGTATGTTATCCATAAACTTTCCCCTTTGTCATGTTCCACGTTATGTATGACAATTTATTAGGTAAGCTTTTGGGCCATTTAATAATGCTCTCCAAGATGATCCAACAAACCTGTAATGGATTTTCTAAAAGACATTAGCTATTTGTTAGCAAACGTTTTTAATTCAGGACCAGGTCCATTCCAGGTTTTCTGGATCACCCAGCTTCACTGATGAAAGTATATCCTCTCCGGCCTTGGAGAACTTTAATAAATCAGGGTCATTGTGTGAGTTTTCATAATCCTGTTAACAAAACTGTCACACAGGACATTCATAGCAAGACACAGACTATATTAACGGATCAAGCATTCACCCCGAATTTCTTATTATCTCTTAAAAAAAGATTTCCTGTGAATTAACAAAACACAGTACTGTCTGTAATACTTATCCGATTTACACTAACAGTTCACTTTCTTGGATCAAGCTTTCTAAACCTCTGGACATCAGAACTGCTTTGACCTAAAAAAAGGGTATAGACCCAAATGCCAGTCCAGAAAATGTAACTGTTACTGAATATTGATACAGTAATTCTGGAAATAATTAGTAATAAATAATCAAGTGAAATATTTGCTTAGGAAAATAATACAAAATATTCTGATAGGTTGGAAAGTGCAGCAACAGATAACAAATCATTTATGTCAATTGTACCAAGATTTAATACTAATTATTAATTTATTTTATATATGGTCTTAGTAATGTGTTTTGTCTTAATAAAAAGATCTTGTTTTGATGATGGGAGTGTCGGGTTAAAATCTTATAGTGGTTAATCCATGCGTGAAAATTATGTTTTATGCCCCTTGAGCACTCTTTCATAATTTGACCCTGATGAAACCGGGCATTATCATCCTATCATCAGCAATATGCCCATGCTATCAGGGAAGAAAATATCTGGTCATTCAGTATATTCAGGTAGTCAGGTATCCTAATTTTTGGACACATAGCTTTACTAAACCTTGAACTGACTAACTGAACCAACCCCACACCAAAACACTGCCTCCAAGTGACATTGAGAAAGACAGATGATATAAATCCACAGGGTATAGTAGCCACAAATACACACTGTTAACTTCTTTTAAAACCTCCTATCGTAGGCTTCATTGCCTGAGAGTGGGAACATTGAAGATACAACGGAAGATTTGGCGTGATCAGGGATTGTGAAGGAAGTTTTCTGTTTACATCGCATAGAAACCAGATTTTGTACTTGTTTATACTGTCATACATGAGCACAGAGCTATACTTTACCATTAGCAGTTCACTAATTAATCACACTTCTTTCCGAGAGCTGCTTTTTAAGGTAACAGCACAAATGACCTTAAATAACTTCGTAAATAGCTTGTTGGTGGCCTTAGCTTAAAAGCTTGTTGTTTATATCCTGTTGCCATTTTATTATAAAGAGTAATGTCTGGAAAAGTTATTAAAGGAAGTAGTATATGGAGAGGATAATATAGCACCATTGTAGTGCACTGGCAGTGGTTATCCTTTTCTTCTAATGATATAACCATTCATTTGGAGAATATCAATCATTACATTAGGTTAAACAAGGCAAGAATCCTTTAATTAAAAGGAATTCTAAGGTTAGCATTTAATACATTTGCACTATTTCTGTACTGTAGTTATTAGTCTTAGAATTAGTGGTCATGTTAATATTCTTGGAATTACAATTTTTAATAACATACAAATAACATTCAAACTCGTTATTGCTATTGTAAATATCTATGTATAAAGAACAATTTCACCTAATTTACAGTACAGTAGTGATGGTAGCAGGCATTATTTATGGTCAAGTGCTTAGCAAACATTATCCTCCAGAAGAGAACTGATTGTTGTACATCTAGCTGGATCTTTGAGAAATCGAATCAATTTTACCGATTCTTGTACTTATCTTGTAAACAGTAGTCTATTTGTAGAATTAATAATGGTTTACAGAAAATCTATTAAAATATAGGGAAAATGTTTACTTAAGGAGAAAACAAATACCTGGAGTTATACTATATGATGGCTTTCTACAATCTGAATATTTTACATCTTGCAATAAAAAAACATGTTAAAATAGACACTGTATTATTTCCGGCCAGACCAGGTTTATACCCATTTGGGTCTAAAGATAAATTTCCAACACACGTAATCACTGTTTATTAATAAACTTTATAAATGCATTGGGTTTTATGTGAGCCCACACAAACATGAAACTTGTCTAAGTATAATTAAATTATACCATGAGTGAGCTTTAGATAATTCATCCATATAAATGTTGTTGGCCTAAATAATTATATTAAAAATTATTTTAAATAAAAGAAGCACGGATATTTAATTAACGAAAAAAGATGAAAAAATAGGAGAATGGAAGCACATAATAGATCTCAAAGTGTCCAACATCTTCCAAGATATTTTTAGTTTGTACTGTATAAAGAAATTCAGCCTTCAGCTCCAAGGAAAGGCATTGTACTAATTAGTATCAGGTATTTTTGTAAACATTTTATGCCTTAAAATATTTTGACATTGTGTTGACATGAAAAGAATAGGGCTATCCTGTGTTAAAGCAAATTGCAGAGATGTAAGTGAAACTATAATAACTACCTGTTATTTGAGGATTGTGCACTTAGAAATTCAAAGAAATGTAGCTGCACAATAGAAAGCTGCTATGCTTATAGGGAAATAAAGGTAAATCAAAATTTAGAACATTGAAAAATGTACTCAGTGAACTCAAAATGTATTTTTTGAATAAAAAAGAAATGTACAATTCTGAGATTGGATACTTAAAGGCCAAGTCTACCCAAAATTGATATTATTGTTTTTGGTACTGGAGAGTTAAAACATCTGACCATTTGTTATATCTATGAGAGACCCTAGTTTATAGGTTTAAAGTCTTGGGTCTATATATCTGCTATGACTCTTATAAGTTTCTCCTATGAGAAAACACAGACTACCTAACACCAATGTTAGGGCGTATTTACTCTTTACTAGTGCCCTTTATATTGCCAACCAAAAGAAATTTACATACAGGTAGTCCTTGAGTTAAGGACATCTAACATACGGACGACTCCTAGATACGAACGGGGCTTCCCGTTTAGTTTGTGTGCAGGATGGAGGCTTGATGGGGGGGAGGAGGGCGGTTCACATGACTTGCAGAAGAAATCTTTTGCTAAACACAGCTTAGACTGAGCTCATCTGCAACCTTTTGTAACTCTTTAATGACCAAGACAAACTCTGCAGTTGTTTCTTTTTGCATGTCAAAGCACAGCTTGGTCCAGAAGGTAATGAATATCTAGACTCCAGAAGATTTTTTTTTTTGCTTTGTTTGTGATTAACTCACAGTAAGGATTTTATATAGTATCTGACACCATGCTGCCTAGTAATATATTGAGACAAACATCTGTCCAAATTGCATTTATTAAAATAATGTACATGTTTCGACTTACATACAAATTCAACTTAAGAACATACCTACTGTCCCTATCTTGTATGTAACCCAGGGACTACCTGTATACACATTTTACATAATAATTCTTTATGGTTTTTATAACTGTAGGCATGTCAGGGGAATCCTTCTGCCCCCATAGAGAGGCGTAAAGCAGCACAAGAGACGTCCCTAATTAGAAGTTAGTAGAGAAGAGATATCTGGAAATAACAGAAAATAGGTTTAAAAGGCAGGATACAATTCCAAGCCATGGATAGAATAAATAGAGATAACTATTATATAGAGAAGTACTTCTAAACCAGAGAAATCACTTTTTTGGGCGATTTCTGGGTTCTTTGGCTGCGGAGACCCGCTGTGGTGCCATTTCTTTGACTGTTCCTTGGTTTCAGGATCATAGATGTGGAGCCAGGTTTCATCCCCAGTCACTAACTTAGCCAAAAAGTCATGTGCAGCTTCGTAATATGGCAAAACGTAATGCTTCAACTCGTTCCTTCTTCTAATCACTGTTCAAACATTTCCGCACCCACTTCGCTGAAAGCTTGCGCATGTCTAGGATAGTGGTGATAACAAACCCAACACGCACACGATGTCAAGGATCTGGGCTATGGTTTTTGCGGATATTCGCCGGTTCTCAATAATCAGTTCATGGACAGCATCGCAGATTGCCGGGTCAGTTGAGGTTAGGGGCGCCTTCTGCGGGGCTCATCTTCAAGTGTGAAATCCCCAGTCTTGAAACGAGACATCCAGGTTTTGACAGTGCTGTAGGAAGGACACTTCTCTCTCAATGTTTGTGACATCTCAGTGTGAATGTCCTTTGCTGACTTTCCCTGGAGAAACTAAAACTTAATGATGGCCCGTAACGCCAAAGACGTGAAACTTGCTTGTGCCACTGCCATCACAGCTTCTCACTAAAAGAAAAAACAGTTTTAAGAACCGCAAAGACCTGATATTTGCACAGTTACATAAGAAGATGTCATATGCCCCCCACACAAATTTTTCTATTTCTTCTGGAAGTGAGTAAAGCCAGTAACTTCCCAGCACCCCCTCGTATACTTTCGTATAGATTTAAAACATGTGCAAAGGTGCCTGAATACTTAAATGAGCCTGTCTGTGGTATATGCAAGCAAAGGGAATAAGGACGAAAATTACTTACTGTGGAAACCAACCCATATCACCAAAAAGATGGTAATATCTATACATACATACATCCTTACATCCCATTGCTAAGATATATGTGTATATTAATGTTATGATAGCAGTATCCTTATTTTACTTAAAATGTGATAAAGGTAGGTTATTACAGGATCATAGCTGATATAGGTTTATTAAGACTGTACAAATATTTGTAAATGATAAGAGGTCATAGCAAACATTCAAAAAAGGATGCAAACTAAGTTTCACTGGTTACTGATATGCAGCTATGCTGCTTGTTCAATAAGGGAATGCTATTTGCCCTGCTTTATTGAACAAGCTAATTAAAAGTCTGTTGGACGCAAATTAGATAAATGAACATAATTTTATTTTTAATGCCGAGCTTCAAAAAAACTATTTGATGAATAGTCCCTTGTCTCATTCTCTTCCACACACATTGACACTAAAAGCGGATGTAGAGGCAGAAAAGTCTATCTTTCATTTCAGAAATATAATAATATATTTTTACAACCCAACTGAACCTATTGTTTAAATCAGCTAAAAATGAATGCAAATACTCAAACTTTTGCAGTCATTTAATTTTTTATAAAGACGCCACTGCCTAAGTATAAAAGCCTATCTTACTCTGACGCCGTAGTATAGGGAAGGATTTTTTTTTTTTTATCAAAACAGTGGTTTCCCTACAAAGATGCTCCTTGCTAAGTTACAGCCACAGTTTTTTTAATTAGTAAAGTTACAATCCCAGTTGATTAAAAAACGTATCTATCTCTGGCTGCTGGGATTGAAATACTGCTAATATCATTGGCTGTAATTACTTTTACATTGTCCAATCTTTTTCTTCACTTTTCCTTTGGCCGGTGCATTTCCCCATTCTCTAATTCTTATTTTATATGGATGGGTCTTTGAAATCCTTGCATATCAATGGTCTTGCATTGAACATGCTACCAATCAAGTGACAAATAAAAGCAACTTTAGGGACTGATCATATAGCATGTAGGGATCCTGCAGAAGCAAGGACTATATTTTTCTGCGTTTATCAACCCAATCGTGACAAAAAAGCAATCAGTTCAGGTGAAGGTGGAGATTATTTTTTCAGATGCTTGGAGTTTAGCTGTAATAGGCAACAAAATGTAATAAATTTGCCTTTCTGGTAAACTCCAATGCATTTAGCGAAAATTAAAACTCTCAATTTCACTCATCCCACCTAGTAGTGTGACAGCAATATTTAATATGTAAAACTGGCTAAATTGAATTGCAAATCTTTTGACAGGGTAAAATTGTTCACATAAATATTAAATTGTGTTTTTTACAGCTTGGCTATAGATCTGCTTTAAACACCTAAGATAGGAGATTGATATTGCAGATTTATAAAGACATCAGAGAGCTGCAGTTTCAAGCCTGGAAAATGTTAGTCTAGGAATTAAATACAAGTGTGTTTTTTGGTTCATGATGTGTATAGGACTGCAGTTTTGTGCAGTTTTTTTTTTCACAACTTGCTGGATGTATTTTCTGGATTTCTTTGGATTTGCAGGTATGGGATGATTGGTGACCCATTTAGGCTTACATATTAAATAGCAGAGTCATAATACAACTTTAGTCTTCTATCACCTTTTATATATTATGTGCTAATACAGTTATTAAATGGTAATTAGGTATTCAATATATGATTTTTTTGTATTATTTTTCCACATATACAAGCAGAATAAATTGTCCAGCAATGGGCAATAGTTTTGTTAGCCTGCGATGTGTGCTATTTCTGTTGCCTATCAGGTCTAGCAGGTTGGCACCCCACAAAGATTAACAAAACACAATGGGCCTGATTTTTTAAAGCTCTCCAAGGGTGGAGAAGATACATTTTCATCAGTGAACCTGGGTGATCCAGCCAACTTGGAACGGATGTATTAAAAGTAATTTGCAATTTGTTAGCAAATGTTTTTAATCCTGGACCAGATCAGTTCCAGGTTGGCTGGATCACCCAAGTTCACGGATGAAAGCATATTTTCTCCAGTCTTGGAGAGCTTTAATAAATCAGGCCCTATTTGTCTGACAATAGTTTACAGTGAGTGATAATCTAGGCACAAGTATTAAAAAATCAAAGTGCATTTGGCCTAACTGTATGACTTACATGGGAAATTGTAATTAGTTCTTGGCGGGAGTAGTTGTATAATCCTGCAGAACGTGTCCTCATACTGGGCTCAATTTTGTTGATGTATATTGTACTCTTTCACCCTCTGTGTATTTCCCATTTGCCTCCCCTCTACTATCTGTCATTTTCCTGTTTTTCTTTTTTCTTCTCTCTTTTTGTACTAACCTGACTTGTCCATTAACGTTTTTATGCCCTTCTTTCCCTTTAACTTCCTTGCTTTCAAACATTTTTTCCTACCTCCCCTCCCCTTAAAATAGTTAACAAAAATAGTTAAACTACTACTGGCTGTAGGAAAAGGTTGTATTGAGGTATGAGCATGGATTCTGGTCGGCAGCATCAGGATACATATGGTGGAAGAATGGGTAGAAGATGCCCAATTCCTCACACCTGTACACCCAGCTTCTTATCCTCTCTAGAACAACAGATTCTAAATGCTCTCACTTGTAACAGGAATCCCTGTTTTCAGATTGCCCAGGTACTCTGAGTGTCATCTATAGATGATTGTGTCATGTCTTCCCACTATTTCTTCATGCGTTATATAACTATGTGACCAGGGGAGACAGGAAGGGGTTTTTCCCCGTGGGTTTAATGGATGGATATTATGTGGCATTGTGGTTCATGCATGGAGTGCTTTCTCTGGGTTTAGTTCCTGGAGTGCTGCAGTTTGCTGGATTTTTCATATTTGTACCATTGTTCTTGCACAAGGTTTTAACTTTCTCACTTTTTTGAATGGTTTGGTTTTTTTGGTTTGGTCTGTTTACCAACCATTCTTTCTGATTTCATAAAAAAAAAAAAAAAAAAAAAAAGAAAAAATGAAACAAAACTAATCATCTAACATCTAAATAAAAAAACAAAAAATAAACATGAAAATGGATCCTTTACTTAAAGCTTAGATTTGTGGGTTTTTTTCTATCATTTTTCATTGTGTGCAGGAAGCGAAATTTATTTATAGAAGACTCATTAAGAGATCAGTAACAAAATGGAAGTGGTACTGTAGTATAATATGATATTGTACCACTACTGCTGACCCCTTTATGTATTTACATTTCAAGGATAATTAACTAAAAACGTTCAAGGCACACAGATTTGCAAGGTTCACTTCATTAATTACTCTGTGGGCTTGATGTGAAAAGTAAAGTGAACAAAAACCTCCAATCACACACAATGGATTTTATTTGCAGAGCTTCTTTTGCTCATTAGGTGAAGTGAAAAAAATGTTCTAGATTTTGCTATAAAAGTGCATTTATCGACATAGTAAATTCAATAAAAACTTCTGCTGTATGTCTGAAATAAATAGAACCTAAACTGAAAAAGTGCTGTCTTACATAAACACCTAGAAATGGTAAATTTGCAGTGAAGCAATATTCTGTAAAATGTATGTTTTTCCTAAATGTCTTCTAAAATATTGTAATACATTTCCTGGTATGTGAGTGTCCCTGGGTGATGTCATTACAATAATGCTTGCTGTACTTTTTGTTTGTATAATACAATACCTAGACCTAGTGATTATGCACGTCAGATGATTCTTGTCCAATAATTGTCTCAGGGCTGATATCGGATGAGAATCTAGCGTGTGTACAGCACTCATCGTCCGTCTTTCCGTTGACCATCCTGGCGGATCCATGGACGACGTATGATGAAAGATCGTAAAGAAAGTGAAGGGCAGAGAGCTCAGCGGGTTACCAACGCCTTGTTCTCCCCCTCCTCTCAACATAGAGCAGAACAGTGTTGCATGTACATTGCTCGTTCATCGTGCATCATGCAGTGTTTTGTCGTTGGAAAGGATCTTTGAGAACACTTATTGCCGGTGTGTACCCAGCCTAAAGCATCCAATGCTGTGTCCTGGAAGTATTGGCAGAAGTTATTATACCTCGAAATTCTGGCAATCTTACAGGAAAATGTGTATGGACAGCAAGGGAGAGCTGGCAGTCATAGCTGGCAGTCATAGGAAAATTACAGGTTCACTTATGTTTTGTTCATTATTTAGCATCATATGATGTTTCAGGATTATATATTTTTTATTTAAGATTTTGTACGTAAAACACACTCTATAATATGGGACTTTAAATTAGCATGCATCTTTCCACCAAAATATACAAGAACCAGACTTTATTTAAATACATAGTTATTAAAAACAATAAAAGTCAAAGTGGCAATATTAATTTGTCATGCCAACAATGTGCTAATGTGCATGACAAATCAACATATTTTTGGTTCAGTAGTACCCAATGTATTCCTGAAGAATTGGTTCTAACTGTAAAATAAGTAGAGATTCTAAGATCTAATAATTACCTGTATGGGTATTTATATGAGATGCCTACATAAGCTTAGGAGACATTTTTATTCCATTTATTAACAAATCTTGCTTTGTTCTTGTTTTCATACGTCACCCTTTTTTCATACATATTTGCACATTTAAATTACAGTTCTTTTATATTTCAATCGATACATATAATATAATAATAATTTTAAACATATAATAAACATATAATTTTGAAGTCCCATACTATGTGTGTTTTCTAAACAAACTCTTAATTCCATTTTGTGTTCTAATTAATAAGGAAATCTGCTCAGTTTCATTTTATTTGTCATCTTTATTAGCTTTATTTAAGATGGTAAAATTATTGCTAGAACATTGTAAAAGACTGTTGATACAGTTACATACTATCTTCTAGTTTCCATCTTTTAAGGTGGATGTCTAAAGTCCCTGTGAGTCAATTTTGTCAGTCATATGTAACCATAGCTGTGTAGAAGACTTAAGGGAAACACCCAACGATTTGTGGAGAACGGTTACAAAAAAAGAAATGTTAGAAACTTATCTTTAGAGGGCAGCCACCATGAAGAAATTTTTTTTACAAACTAACCCGAAGAAAAAAAATTCTGGTAATTTCAATTTCAAGTTTCCAGCATTTTAAGAGATATATACAGTTAACAGAAGACAGTAGCAAATAATCAAGGCAATCACCAATGCAAGACTTCATCAACATACCCAGTGAGATCACGGCACATCTTTATAGTGTTGTTTTATACAATGTGAACAAAAAACCTTTAAATATACTTTATGTGTACATTCTTTGATTTTAAAAAAGAGCATGAGTTTATTGTTCTTTCCTGTAGGTTGTGGCAGATTTAGAATTTGTGGACCAGATGACAGACTGGATAGGAGATAAAGCCCCTTTATATTCAGACTCAGACGTATCAAGAGGAGTCAGGGGCAAAATAAGTTTATCCAGGATTCCTACAATAGTGGTGCATTTTTTCATTAAGCAGTAACTCTTAAATTCACCAAAACATTCTCAGAAGGGAGAATCATTCACTGCCATTGACAACACATGGAACTGGAAGATTCTCCACCAACGACCGTTTTGGTGAATGTCAGGTTCACAGCTTTATAAATAAACAGTCAAAAGCTATAATTGAGTCTTTAATAGGTGATTCTATCTATTATTATATTTACAAACATACACTTCCATTTACCAGCTATTAGTCTCTTTGCCCAGATAAGAATATGAGGGTTTTAACGGCATTGGTGGGATTGAAGGCAAACAGACAGATTACCAGGTCGAAGATGAATTATTTGACTTTAGACAACAAGGGGCTAAGTTTGACACCTCCCAAGGTCATATAATGTAAACCAGACAATATTTTATGTCATTTAATACATAAAGATATTATATTTTACTTTTTATTTGGAGCAAATTACTAAGCAGTAGGATAAGTAGGGATGTGTGACATCTCACTAGTCATCATCTTTGAATGTAGTCATGTCCTTATACTAAAGAAGTCTGATTCTTTTAGTTTAGTATCTTTATTAGAGCGTATATGAGTATAGTATTTTGATATCAGTTTACACCTGTTTTTGACCATGACTACATTTTAGACCTGTCATGTGACCTGTTTATTAAGGAATTCTAATTGGGCTACATGCCTTAATGTGGGCCTTTAGTAAAAAAATAAAAAATCACTTAAACAGAGTGCCTGATCCCTTCACACCTTGCCTTGATTAGGCCTTGCCTCGATCCTGGGATCCTCCTTTGTCCCGCTGCAGAGGAAGAGCTGGGTGCCCCCATCTTCTTCCATCTTCCTTCTTCTTCTGCCTACATCACCCAGTCTTACACTGCGTAGGCATGAGATCTGGTGACATATCTTCCTGAAAATGAAAAAAAGCTGAACCCTTCAGCACATGTGTGAGATTAGCACTTTTTTTATTTATTGTAGGGAAAGGCTCCTATCTCAGGCATGCACAGACGGAGAAGCTTCCTGGGATACATATAGGTTCCCCTTTAGTCTTTACTGTTGTGGAGGTTAAGACAGAAGGGCTTGGTCTCCCCCCCCCCCC
>NC_092871.1:24022798-24024316 GCF_032062135.1 Pyxicephalus adspersus
GGGGGGGGGGGGGTAATTTCTATCTCTAACTCCCTCCAGCCAGAGCTTACACAGGTCTGACAACTTTCCCTGTTCCCATGATACATCGCTGGGGTAATCAGAAAACACCTGCACAATCACATCAATTTAGTGTCATGCTCCTCTATTCCTGGTATTTTATTTCTTCTTACAGACCTGAAAGGTTTTGTAATTGAGCAACGGGAAGGTAAGTATATTTTCCTAGGGAGAGGAACAATGCTAAACTGCTGCTTTAGTTTGTCGGTACACAGTACAGGTTTTCTTTAATATAGTACCTTGCTATACACTATAACTGTAAACTCATGAACATTCATTGAACATTTCAACTTCTGGTGCAGATGGGTTGACTTTTCCTTAGATATATGGGCTGTGAAATTAAACTGTGACTAATAGTTCATCTTCAGGGCGCAGAAAAGAATCAATACAAAAAACCTTAAATTCACAGTTCACAAACCAAAAAAAAAAAAAAAAGATTATGATATGACTTCTTGGAATATTGATATTATGTGCCCGCAGTGCCTAGATAATCTGCTTTCCATCCATCCAGAACACTTGTGTCTAAGGGCTGCAGGCAATGAAAGTTGATCAGTACAGAGTAAACTAATAAACTGAGCCATTGCTGTGTTGTGATTTTTGTTAAAAAAGAAAGCACAACATACACACTATATTAAAAATAAACTAGCATAAAATATATATTTTAAAATTAAAGCCTAATCACAATAGTGGTTTACACATGGGTATTTATTTGCCCTCTAACTGCTGATGTGTGAATAGACTACATGAATGAAGGGCATTGCGGTTACTGACAATTAAAAAAGTAACTTTTAGGGCTCTATTTATAAAACAGGAAATCAGCCATTTCCTCATATATTTCACGGTGGTAATCTTCCAGGTCAATGTATTCCAATGGCAGTAATTGATTCCCAAGAGGGAATGTTTGGAGGAATGTCACATGCCCTGCTTTATTATTAGAACCTTAATTGTTTTCACTAACAATAACCACAGATAACTGCAGCTAATGATGTTTACCTGTCTTTATTTTCTGAAGGGCAGCTAAAGATACTGATAAAATTCATCCAGTACTGGATGACAAATGCCTGGACAATCATGTACAACTGATGTATATATCATGTATATTGTGACATTTACATTAAGACATGTTATCACCTCGATCCAAGTGCAGATAGAAAACTGTTGTTCTCTTTAACCTGCGGTTCCAGCACATGAATGTCAACAAAAACTAATTTTGTTCCATATATACTGTACTGTATATACTATACCTGGACTTTAATACACAGTGGCAGAAATAGATTTCCGGCACAATTGATCATGCAGCTTTATCATTTCAGTCACTAAATCACCCACATAGGCTGTCAAGTACAATGCAATAAAAATAGTATATATACAATATTTTTCCTGTTAGTTTACAGTTATTCCTAGTTGCCCACATGCATTTTTATTAGGTATAGTGGTAAATCTATTGTGATATAAATATCTAAG